>NW_027331935.1:5236063-5351832 GCF_048418815.1 Hemitrygon akajei
CACAGGTGGTATTTTATATCTATCAACGGATTTCAATGAGTTCTGGTAATTCTGTCACCGATCCCCGTTACATCACAGAAGCGACAGCGGGGATGCTACAGGTTCTCAGCTCCTGCACCAACACGTGTATTTACGCCCTGACCCAGAGCAAGTTCCGAGAGGAACTGAAGAAAGGGGTGACATACCCGCTGATTCGGATTTTGAAACTCAGTAATCGTTATAAATAAATGTTGTGATGCATTTCATTTCAGCTGCTTTCCTGTAAAAATTTCTATTCTCCTACTTGTGGGAAAAGATCAGGCCTGATGAATGGTGTCTGTCAGAATTGCTTTCTCCCTGGTTGCTGCCTGGTCTGCTGAGTTCTTTCAGCATTTTGTGATTGTTCTCTTACAGTAGCATAACAGCTGTTTACAAATGTTCCCCACAACTCACTGGCCTCAGCATCCCAGAGGCATTCTCGTAGCATCTCACCTCCCGGTTTGATTAATTTTTTTTTGAGGCAAACCTGTTATCCCTGGTTCCTGGTTCTGGAAAAAAAAGGGGCTTGTAAGCCCCCTCTTTTGCTTACACTTTCTGACTTCACTTGTCAACCCTGGTATTGTCCTTCTTCCGTTCGAAAATTTCATCTTATTTGGAATAAGTCATTGCTGCATTGCTGTCCTTCCTGCTAAGTTTTCTTCCCAGTCATCCTTGGTCGGTTCCCTTCTCATGCTATTGTAATTTCCCTTATTCCACTGAAATACCAACACATAGGAATTCAGTTCCTTCTTCCACTCAAAGTTCAAAGTGAATAAGATCATATTGTGAATACTACTTAAGTGTTCCTTAACCTTAACCTCTTTATCACCTCCGGATCTTTGTACAATACCCTATCTAACACAACAGATCCCCGAGTAGGCTTAACAACAAGCTGTTCTAAAATGCCACTCAGACATCCTGCAAGTTCTCCGTCTTGAGGTCCAGTACAGGCCTGATTTTCCCAATCCAGTTTCATGTTAAAGTCTCTAACAATTATCATCACGTTGGTCTTCCGCTATAATTTGTACTCCACACCCCAGATGTTGTTTGGATGCCTGATGACAACTGCCATTGGGGTCGTTTTACACTTGTCCTTTGTTAAATCAACCCATAGGGTTCTCTACACTTCCTGTACCTATGTCATCCCTTTCTAATGATTTAATATTCTTATACAAATTGCCAGACCACACCCTCTGCCTATTAATTAACTTTCCTATACACAGCATATCCTTGAACGTTCAGCACGCAATGGCGGTCTTCCTTTAGGCAAGTTTCAGAGATGGCCACAACGTCATACTTGGCTGTCTGTAGCTGAATTTCCAGATCGTCCATTTTCTTTCATGCTGCGTGTATTCAAATGTAACATTCCTGGTGCAGTTTTTTGTTTCTTTCTGTTTTAAGTGCACAACGCTTCTATTGACCTGTAACGCATCCCACTGGCTGTGATTATGCCTCAGCTCTTGGATGTCTTTTCTGTCATCTCCGCTGTACGCTATCTTTCTGTTTTCCCGTTCTTCAGCCCTATCACTCCGGTTCCCATCCCCCTGCCAAATTAGGTTAAACCATCCCGAACAGCGCCATTAAACCTGCCTGCTCGGAAATTGGTCCCATTTGTGTTCAGATGGAACCCATCCTTTTTCTGCAGGTCGTTTGTTCCGCAGAAGAGGCCCCGATAATCTGGGAACCTGAAGCCCTGCCCTCTACACCAGTCCCTTAGCCAGGATTAATTTAATATGCCTGATCATGCTATTCTTGCGTTCGTTATAATGTCGCTCAGGCAGCAAACTTGAGATTGCTAGTTCTACTAAAGCTGAGGGCTATCTTGCATAGTGAACAGCGGCAGTTGTAGTTGCGATGCAAAAAGTGTTTGTGAGTTCTGCACAACGCTTTCTGTTATGAATATTTTGTGTTATTTGCCACTCCTTACATTGTCGTACAATTGCACCATGACAGATGGTCTGCGGAGGCAGAGGAAAGAACCAATGTTCCATCACCCTCAGTTTTGGCATCCGTGCCCAGACACTATACAGTCTCCTTCTGAGCCGAGTCCTCCAGTTGCTGCAACAAAGTCCGTGAATCTTTACAACGCCTTTCTGGGTTATTCGCAAACTTCCGGAGGCGGTCGATCACACAGCATTCCAACAGTTTTCCTACCAATATTGAACAGTACAGCATGGGCCCTATGTTGATCAGAACCAACTGAACTGATCATTTCATGTCACACTTCTGCCCACACAAGGTCCACATCCCTCCATTCTCCACATACTCATGTGTATCTAATAGCCGGTATCGCATCTGCCTCACGCACAATCCCTGGCATTCATTCCAGTTACACACCACTATGTGTATGAAAATATTCCGAGTCAAGTTTAGAGCTACTGCTTTTTTAGGTTGATTATTCTTACAGCAACAGTGAGGGAAAAAATATACAGAATTACACGAAATTACAAAGTAAATAAAAAAAGTAAACAGGGTGAAAAAGGACTTATGAGGTACTGTTCCCCCTTTCAAATTGAATACAAGCCCTCTGATATTAGACACTTCAACTTCAGGGCAAAATACCGGCTGTCCGCTCTGTCTATGCAGCGCATGTTCACCTAAGTGCAGATTAGATTATCCTTGAGCAAGAATCATTTCAAATAATTCTGAAATATCTGGCTCACATTAGAATAATAATAAAAACAAACAAAAAATAAAAAGACAATGCTCAAAGTTCAAATTTTATTACAGTTTCTGTAAATGAAATATCTTTGAGATTTGTCACTATCCCCGAAATTCACCGACAAAAGTTCGTGTGCACCTATATTCGCCGTCGTTCCCCTAAATCTGCGCACACCCATAAATCCCGAAGCGCAACATAATCCTTCCGCAACGCCTAATCCGTGTGCACTCCAAATTTGTGTACAACCTCAAACCAACTGATTGACCCATATTCAATCTTGTTTATCCTGAAATCTGTGCACATTCGCAAATCCGGAAACTCGAATTTGTTTGTTATATCTCCCCTCTCACAGTGACCCGGAGACACATTTTTTCCCTTATTAGAGAGAAAGAGCCTATGGAATGTCGACTTACACGATGATCGAGTAGTCTTTGAGGTACAGCAAGTCTCTGTCCTTATTGATTCTTTGCTGTACGCTTGGGTGCGCGGAGGGAAGCTCCAATGCTTTGTTTGCTGACGGGGAAGCGGATCGTTTCTTAGCTGCTGCTTGCCCGTGGGACGGTGGTGCTGGCGGGGAGCATTGGGGTCTTAACGTTCATTACAGCTGTCATTCATGCTTTGGCACACACCTCTGTTTTGGTCAATGTTTGCGAAGAAAAAGATTTTCAGGATTTATATTATACACATTTCTCTGACATTATTCTTACCTTTGAAACCTTTGAATCCTTTGAAATTTCTTCAGCAGTTTTGATCGGCGAACAATTGCGCAAGTGCGTGAACGTCAACCAATGAAAACAGCGAGAAAAGAAGACGTTTACTTCTTCAGCGATTTACTTCTTCACGACTGAGCAAGCGCGTGGACGTCAGCCAGGGAGAAGACCGAGAAGAGTTTAAAAGGAGAAAACTTTAGAGAGCGGACGTCAGGGGAACGGGCGACAGAGTAGAGAGAAATAGAGTAGGAAGGCTTTGCTTCAATGAGGTTTCAGCGATAACGGGTTGAGGCGAGGTAGGTTGACTGTGTAGAATACAGACAGGAAAAAAGTGCGTGAGGCCGTTATTCTGTGCCCGGTGTCACATGTGGGAAGTACTTAGGGACCATGTTAGGGAATTGGAGATGCAACACAATGACATTTGTCTGTTCAGGAAAAGTGAGGAGGTGATAGATAGGAGCTATGTGCAGGTAGACACACCGGATCCAAGGGTATCGGATAAGTGGGTAACCGTCTGTTGAGGGAAAGGCAGGATTGGAGTCTAGAGAGCACCCCTGTTGCTTTTCACCTTGATAATAAGTATAGCTTGAGTACTGTTGGGGGACGGACTACCTGGGGGAAGCAACAGTGGCCGTGCATTTGACAAGGGACTCCATCAAACGCTTATTGAGAAAGTAAGGAGGCATGGAATCCATGGGGCTTTAGAACTGGCTTGCCCACAGAAGGCACAAACTGAGTTTCAGATGGGTCATATATCTGCATAGAGGTCTGTCACCAGTGGTCTGCCACAGGGATCCTTTCTGGGACCCCCACACTTTGTGAGTTTTTTAAATGACCTGGATGAAGAAGTGAGGGGATGGGTTACTAAATTAGCTGATGACATAAAGGTTGGAGTTATTGTGCATAGTGTGGAGGGCAGTCAGACGTCGCAGCGGACATTGAGAGGAAGCTAAACTGGATTGGCAAGTGGCAGATGCAGTTCTTCACAAAGTGTGAGATGGTTCATTTTGGTAGGTCAAATATGACGGCAGAATATAATTTTAATGGTAAGACTCTTGGCAAAGTGGAGGGTCAGCGGGATCAGAGGGGTCCGCGTCCGTAGGACACTCAAAGCTGCTCCACATATTGACTCTGTGGTTATGACGGCATACAGTTGCATTAACCTTCATCAATCGCAGCATTGAGTTTAGGAACTTAACACCGAGTTTAATGTTGCAGTTATGTAGGACCCTGGTCAGACTCCACTTGGAGTACAGTGCTCAATTTCGGTCGCCTCACTACAGGAAAGTCGTGGAAACCATAGAAAGGGTGCAGAGGAGACTTACAAGGATGTTGCCTGGATTGAGGAGCATGACTATTGATAATAGGTTGAGTGAGCTCGACCTTTCTTCCTTGCAACGACGGAGGATCAGATGTGATCTGATAGAGTTGAATAGGATGATGAGAGACATTGATCCTGTGAAAGTCGGAGGCTATTTATTTCCCCACGGCAGAAATGGGTAGCACCAGAGCGGACAGTTTTAAGGTGCTTGGAAGCAGGTGCAGGAGATATCAGGGGTATTTTTTTAAGCAGAGAGTGGTGAGTGCGTCTAATGGGCTGCCGGCGATGGTAGTGGAGGCGGATATGATAGGGTCTTTTAAGAGAGTCGTGGACAGGTACGTGGAGCTCAGAAAAATAGAGGGCTATAAGTAACCTTAGGTAATGTCTAAATTAAGGATATGATCGGCGCAGTTTTGTGGGCCGAAGGCCCTGTATTGTGCTGTAGGTTTTCTATGTTAATGTTTCTATGTTTCTAACCGACAATCGCGCTGACACCCCCATATACACATTCGTTATCCCAGAGGAAAAATAAACATCATTTCAAACAGTTCGCACAATAGCTGCCTCCACCTTACAGAAACAGCAAGGCCAAAGTTCAGTTTATACATGCTTTATAAACATGTAATAAAATATCTATAAATGAAACAATCTTGAGTTTCGTCACACCTCCACATGCACTGACACCTTGCAAATCCGTGTGCATTCAAATATTCGCAGACACACCCCAAAATCTGCGGACAGCCCTATATCCGTGAACACCTCAAATCCGTGACCATATCTACAGAAACACCTGTATGCACATTTGATCATCACAGCGAAACTATCATTTGACACGGATTAGAATGTAAATGTCTCCACCTTAAAGATACTGCAAGAACAAACTTAGGTATCCGTAAATGATACAAATTTGAGACTAGTCTAACCCAAAATCCACCGGCATCCATTAATCCTTGTGAACCTATATGCGCGGACACACTTCTAAATCCCCAAATCTGTCCAAGTCCGAGTGCAAAACAAAATGCATACGCATCACCAAAATCTGTGACAGCTGCGCATGCATAACTGATTATCCCAGATAAAGATTCCCTTCAAACACTGCAGAAAATGTTTTTTTTTTCCACCTTAAAAATAGAGCAAGAATGGCGTTCAACATTTAAAGTTCGTTTATCATGAGGGTATATATATTAAAAAAATCCTTGTGTTTGTCACATTTCTAAATCAACCTAAGTACACCTTTCCATTCGCAGCCATTTTCAACACCCCCCTAAATGTGCGCACATCCCCAAATCCGCACGCACCCTCAGACCATGTGCGCAGACTCAAATCCATCTGCAGCACTCAGCAAACATGCAACCCAGAAATCAGTGCGCACCACATAATACACCGACATCCCCAAATCTGTGTGCACTCCCAACTTCTCCAGCAGAGGTAAATCTGAGTACATCCCCAAACCCACTGTCACCGCCACGTGCACATTAGATTATCCCAGAGCGAGGAACATTCTTATAATAGCTGTCTCTGCCCTAAGCAATATCAAGGACAAAGTTCAAAATTCAAAGTGCCTTGAGATTCATCACACCGCAGATCGCCTGTAATCCGTGTGCAAACGAATCTCTGTCCACTCCCATTCCGAATCCAACAAAATATTCGAAAACATACACCAAAATCTCTGCACACCCCAAGACCGCGTGCACCTCTATTTGGCATACAGATCCCTAACTCTTTTCGCATCCACTAAGTACGATGCACCCGTATTTGCCGACGTATCCCTAACTCTGTGAGAATCCCCAAACCCGTGTGCACCAAATCCATGTTCACCCCCAAATCTGTGTTTTTCTCAAACCGGAAACAAAGTCAACATCAGCGTGCACACTTAACTCCACAGGAAGCCCAAATACCTGTGTTCCCCCAAATCCTCAAACAACCACAAATACGTCCACCCCAAACCGGCTGACACCACCTGCACTCCACACCCAGCCATGCACATGAGATTACCGCTGAACAAGAATCATTACAGTGAGTTCATAAAATAGCTGTCTCAATGAAACAATATCGAGATACGTCATACATCCGAATGTGCAGATACCGTACATGAGTGTAAACGTGACAGAGCCACAGTCCCAAATGCACATACACACCCAAATTCGTGTGCATCCCTAAATACGCCGAGACAGCCCAATCTGTTGTCATCTACCAATTCGTGCGAATCCCCAAATGCAAGGGGTTGCTCATATCCCAAGTAAGTGCGCACCCCAAGCCCGCTGATACCCCGACATGCACAGTGGAGAACCCCAAAGGAATAATCATTTCACACAGTTCACAAAATAGCTGTCTCCATTATAAAGCCACAAGAGTACCGATGAAATGTCAATGTGCATTGATTATGAACGTATCTGTGAATGAAATCTTAACATACGTCACAAGTGCACTTCCAGTGACACCACAAATCTTTTCCGTTTTCCCAAATCGGTGAGCAGCTTTATTTGCCGGACACTGCACTGAATCTGTGCAATCCGTAAATCAGTGCGCACCACAAACACACTGCCAACGCCACATGCATTATAGTTTAATCCAAAGCAGAATCATTTCAAAAAGATCTGAAAATGGGTGTTTTGACATTAACAATCAGTAAGCAGCCTAAGCTTCGATTGCAACGCCGGATCGGCCGACACACCCATGTCTCCCATGTCTGGGTGTAACTGCAAATCCGTGTGCACCCGGATACTCGAGAACACACCCTAAACCTGCTAACGTCCTTGTGCAACACCAAATCTGCGCACATCACCAAATTCGATCAACCCAAATTCAAAGTACACCGCATAAACATAGACAACCCCACATGCACACTAGTTTATCCAAAAGCAACAGTCGTATCAAACAGTTCACAAAATAGCTCCCCTCACCTTCATAGTTGAAAGTTGACGTACACAACGCTGGAAGAACTCAGCAGGTCAGGCAGCATCCGTGAGAAAAGAGTAGCCAACGTTTCGGGACGAGATCCTTCATCATGAAAGGGGGGCGGGGTGAGGGCCGAAACCCAGTAATAGAGATTGGGGAGGAGATAGGCCCTTTAGACAGGTGTATGCGGTTGAGTCGAAACCGTGGTCAAACATAATGGAATGGTGAAGCGGGCTCGATGAGCAGAATAGCCTAGTTATGCCACCCATGCCTTATTGTCTAACAGAATCGAGGAACGGCCGAGCGGCGGCGGGGCAGCTACCAGACGGTGGTGATGTGAAGGTAAGGGCATAAGATAAAGAAGCTATTGGGAATGGGGGATGGTGAAGGGGAGGGTGGTCTTCACTGGACGTTTGAGAAATCGATGTTGGAGGCTACTCAGACGGAATTCCAGTTGTGGCTCCTCAAACCTGAGTATGGCCATATCGCGGCAATGGAGGAGGCCGTGGACAGACATGTCGTGTTGGGAATGGGAAGTGGAATCAAAATTGATGTACACTGGAGATCCCGCTATTTCCAGCGGACGGAGCTTACAATTAGCTATACCATGCTCTTTTCCGTCTAACGTATTGTTTGTAAACATCATTTTGGGTTGCTTACGTTTTGTCGATAAGTAACAATTGAATAACATACGTTTGACATAAATCAAATTCAGGCTTCATTAACTCTTTGCTGGTTTATAGATTATATGTTTTTAAATTGCTGAATTATGGGAGTGAATTAAATTAATTCATACTATCTTCTTTCTTTAATTACAATCTATAGGGCTCACTTTGGGGTGAATTAGCTCTACTTCACGGAAAAAACAAACAAACAAACAAACAAACAAGTGGTCAGGGATTTACTCCACAGTTCTCGGCACCACAGGTCAGCTCAGCTGCTGGTGGGAATGCACAATTAAGTTGGTCTGGCAAACGCCATTGATTGAAAATCCAACACTCTTCTTCAGGTTAGACAATTGTTCATTTGATAGGAGGAGACTGGAGTGCATACAGTAGATTACCTATCCACCGTAAGACTAGTTCGAACTACAGACAATTAGGTTCCGGGGCTGGAATGTGAACAGACGGACATATCCAAAGTCTGACTGGTGGGCGGATTTCCGGCGAAGTTTTCTGACCGGTAATCGCGGGGCCAATAAGGAACTGTGGTGCCAGAACGGAACTTCACCCCACCCCCTTCTCTCTCTCTCCCTCTCTCTCTCTCTCTCTCTCTCTCTCACACACACACACACACACACACACACACACACACACACACACACACACACACACACACACACACACACACACACACACACCTCTCTCTCTCTCTCTCTCTCTCTCTCTCTCTCTCGCAGCTTCCGGCCAATTGGGACAATACGTCCGAGTACCGAGTATAACAACATGGGGATCAGTTGATGAATGGGAGGAGCAGCAGCCCGGAATGGAGATGCTACTGCCGCCTTTTGTTTAGGCTCAAGTCGGGGCTTGTTAATGAACTGAAAAATCCTGAATTTCGACTGAGTCACCACGTAAATAAGGCTATTCGTGCAGCAGCTAAATTTCGACAGCAAATAGCCGAAGAAGTGAAATATCAATTCCGAAATATTGAAATCAAATCCTGAAAATATATGAAATTAACAATTAATATTATGCACAGGAGTATGAAGCTGCCGGACAGGGTGACAAGTGAGAGCGAGAGGGAGAGAGAGAGAGGGAGAATGGGAATGTATCTTCAATCGGTTCTTTGTTTCCTGGCTGACTGTATGGAGACGGATTTCAAGGTTGCATATAGAAAATATACTTTGAAAATAAATTTACTTTGAACATTTGAAATTTGATTCGGTTGTTTTTTTTTTTAAATATTAAAAGCCAATCATATCGCTTCCCTCTATATACTGTTTTTGCAATTTATATGCCCCCAATTTTAAATGACGTACCTAACCTGTGCCTTCTGCAATACTCCCAGGAATTCCAACAGTGACGTACAGGCACAGAGGTCACTGAAGGTGCATAAACACGTGGACAGAATGAAGGCATCCAACGGCATACCTGCCTTTTGTTGCCGGGAACAAGAAGAGGAGTGTGAGGTTTAGTGGGGATCGGAGGAATGAATTCTTCTCAAAGTAAAAATCTGGAACACAGAGCCTGAGCGAATTATGTAGGCAGGTGTTTATGGACCATTTTCTTGAACACTTGAATCATCAAAATAGCTGGCAACAGACCGAATTGAAGAGACAGACTTTAAATGATCAGCATTCACACGATGGGCTCTGACTCTGCGCTGGGAATCTGCAACAGAGAACTTCAACCGAACTGACCTGAAACATTCAAAACCATTGTCATGAATTTCTATTGATCGAGGGTAAAATAATGAAACATCATTTTACATGGGAAAGGGTTGAGGCGTTGTGGATAATATTGGAGAGGTGTCTGAAAGATTGGTGAACGGATGGGATCAAACACTGTACAGCATAGAAACAGGCCCATCGGTCCATCATATGTGTGCGCACTTTATCAGATCTATCTATACTAATTAATGCCTTGCTCATTGAAATATCTGTGCAAATGCCTCAAGTGTTGTCGAGTCATAAAGCACTACTGCATGTAACCATGCACTTTATCCTACCTAGGACCCCCGAACTATTAATCTGTCAATTCCTATCAACTGGAGCCGATCCAACAATCTCTGAAATGTTGGAATGATACCCGCCTTCACCACTTCCTGTGGCAGCTTGTTCCACAATCTCGCCACTCCCTGATTAAAGAATATACCCCTCATGTTCCCTTTAATCATTTCACCTTTCTCTCTCAAACTCTAGTTCTAGACTCACCCATCCTCAATGGAAATCCCGGGTTGCATTTTCCCGATGTACACCACTCATAAATTTGAGTAGCTCCATCAAATCTCCTCTTGTTCTCCTGTGATCTAGTGATTATTCACAACACGTTAAACTCTGCCCAATAAATCAAGTTCTCAAGTCCTCGCATCATTCTTGTAAATTTTGTCTGCACTCTTTCAATCTTCTTGATATATTTCCTATAGATAGGTGACTATAAGTGGTCACCATACTTTACATTAGTCCTCACCAATGTCTCATAAAATATCAAAGCAAAACAAACTCCCCATGCCCCTCACTCAAAAATTTGATTGACCAAGTCGTAAGTACCAAAAGCAATCCTCATCTTCCTCCATTGGCATTATAGATCGTGTTCCCAAATCACCTCTGTTCTTCCATACTTTTCAGTTCCCTGCGGTGCACGCTGCAAGTTCTATCCGTGTTTTTCTATCCAAACACCGCACACATTTTTGCATTAAATTCCACCTGCATGTTTACAGCTGGTCCAGATCCCATTGCAAGCTTTGACAACCTTTCTTCCTGTCCACCATACTCTCATTCTTGCTGTCATCCGTAAACACATTAATAGAATTTACTGCATTGCATCCAAATCATTGATACGGATGCCAAAGAACAGCAGCCCCATTATCGATTCCCGCATCACAGCACTAGTCACAGGCCTCCAGTCGGAGAGGCAACTTCTACTGCCAGTCTGCGGCTTATCCTGTAAAGACAATGTCTTTGCGGGATAAAGAAAAAAAATGAACTTTTTAATTAACCTACCATATGGGATTGTGTCAATTGACTTAATAATGTTCATGTAGAAATCATCGTTTCCCTTTCCTTCATCGGCACCGTAAATCACTTCCCCTGAATCTTAATGTTATGTCTTCGGTTCAAAGCTTACTTACCAGTGGAAACTATACTTCAGTCTCTATCTCATGTACCCGTTTCAGAAATGTGCATGTTTGGTAGCATTCCCTCGTTTCTTAGTTTGAACATATAAAATTTACCGAAGAAGATATGACTGATCTTAGATAGTTGATGGTGGTAAATCCTCGGGCCCCGACGAGATGTATCCCGGGCTGCTGTGCAAAACAACAAGGAAGAGAGCTGGGGCAATGCCAGAGATTATTACGCGTGCACTGGCTAGTGAACGTGTGATGTGTGGTGTGCCACATGAACAGAAGATAACATGTGTGAATCAGTATTCAAGAACAACAACAGCGAAAAAAAAACAGAGAATTATAAACAAGTTAGTTTAAATTTTTACAATAAACATTAAAATTGAACTACTGAAGCACGGGACATTGACTACCTCATTCATATTATCCATATCCAAGGAAATTATCCTCGTTTTGTTCTTCCTTAGTCCTGCACTCTAGTTATCCCCTTGCTCTTGATGTATGTACACAATATCATGAGATTTCCAGAGTCTATTTTAGCATTCATATATCCCTTCGTTAGTTCTTTGTGGCTTCTTTATAATCCTTGTGCTCATTTGATCCTAACTTACTAAGCTTGACATGCCTTTCTTTTTTTTTCTTCTTGACTGAATTAATCATCTCCCTGAACATCCAAGGATCATTTATATTTCAATTTATGTCAATCCTTCTATCTGTATTCTGTAGAATGATCTTTAACCACTCTCCACATTTCTGATGTAGACTGGCCAGAAAAAATCATTTTTCCCAATTAATGATTTTTTAAAAAATTCCTGCCTTGTGCAATCACAATTTGCCCTATTCCAATGTAAGACTCTCCCAGAGTTATCATACCTCTAACTATCCTAATTTTGATGGATTTGTGGTCACTGCTGCCCAGCTACTCACACACAGAAATTCACATTCCCAACACCAGGTAGCAGTAGTACAATCTGATCAGTTTGATTGGACCCTTCGTATACTTGAGTTTCACTAAATAGCTCAGTAACTAAACCTGCTAATATGGTCTCCCTTGACTTTAGATCTGATAGTATCCATGACTGGTTGTGAAACCACTCTGCCCCTCCTCCCCCCACCCCCGACAACTTTAAGTTCGTCTTTTGCTTTTCTGGAATTTACAGAAATTAAGCTACATTTTTACACTTTATCATAGATTGACCGGTGCAGAATGAACCCCACACTCCAATATTGAATCATAGACACACAAGTACAAAATGAACCCGCATTCGCTCACGGCCTCAGAGACTGGGAGATATAGAAGGAGTGTCACCACTCTGAATTGTGTGTGTGTGTGTGTGTGTGTGTGTGTGTGTGTGTGTGTGTGTGTGTGTGTGTGTGTGTGTGTGTGTGTGTGTGTGTGTGTGTGTGTGTGTGTGTTTGTGTGTGTGTGTGTGTCTGTGTGTCTGTGTTCAAGAGGGATCTGAAGGACTCAAGGACAGTTGAAAATGAGAAACTGCGGGGACAGATATTAGTGGTCGATCGGTTTCGGTTGACGTCCTTCTACAAAGAATAATTAGCTATATAAAACGTGAAATCTGTAGGCGTGGGTGCTCTGTGACAAAACGTGGTCGTTGTAATGAATTCCACCCGATGAATCATTGCTGAGGTATTGCCCAAAAATTCTGATTTATTGTCTTCCATCGGCTCATACTCACATGAGAGACAGTGGTATTGAACTAAATGTTTGTTCAAGTAACTGTAACTAAGAAAGTTAGTCTGGGGTATAACCGTCTCCAGAGACTGATACTCTATATAAATCACGGTCGTTTGGAATGCATCAGTTCAGTATCAGCTGGAGCTGTGAATTCAGGAGCAGTAGGAGTCACAGATTCTAACTGAAATGGTGTGTCCGGTCATCTGGCGAATACGAGAAGTTTACTATCCTTTTATTTCAGTCTTTGGAATTCCCGGTAAGCCACAGTGTCAAATGCCGTTGATGGGAATCGCAGTTTAATTCCAATGTTGTGATTGTTCCTGTCGCTGGTTGTACTGCCACATGTAGACATTGTTCCGCGCTGTATCCTCTGGAATCAGTCAATGCTATCTTGTAAAGTCACTGAGGTGGCAAATGCTTCAACTGTAAACAGGCACGTGGAATGCTGGGAGCACTGAGCCCCATGAAGCTTATATAGAAAGAGAAACCAGTTAACACTCGTGTTACGGGCCTCCCTTAGAGCAGTTCTTCCACATATTCTGTTTTGCCTAAATATGCACTTACTGCATTTACTTTTTAAAAAAAAACTCCGTCCTTCGGCTGTTCTGTCGCTGACAGGGATCGCCATGGAAGTTGATGATTGTCCGATGGAAGAATCTGGATGTATTCATTTCATTGAAAGGAGATGAGGAAAGCGCCGGTAGAAAATGTTCCATCCAGTATTGATTCTCAGGAGGCAGATAACAAGTTTTATCTTTCGTTACCCACTTCACAGTCCTTTCATCAGTTACTCACCGGTATTCAGATAATATTATTTTTGCCTTGTTGTTTAAACATCTCTGTTTCCGCCAGCTCTCCGCCCTATCCTGACCATTCCAACGCTAAATGCAAAAATAAAATGGTATCTCAAACTGCGGCATTGACTTTTGCTCAGTGTGTTCTTAACTTGCTGTTCCTGTCTCTCTTCCAGCGAACTTGGTGGCGATTGTGATCCTGTCCCGGGGACAGTGCGGTCTCTCCAAATGTGTCACTCGCTACCTGGTGGGAATGGCAGCGGCCGATCTCCTGGTCGTTATCTCGGATCCGCTGCTGAGGTGGACTGCTTGGATTTATTTTCCCCGATCATTCCTGGACATCACTCCTGCGTGCAGACTCAATATGTGGTTGGTTTTTGCCAGCACCGCGACCTCTGTCTGGCTGACTGTCGCGTTCACCGTCGATCGATTTGTGGCTATTTGCTGTGAGAAGCTGAAAACAAAATATTGCACCGAGAGAACGGCGGCTGTGGTTATTGGGACAGTGAGTGTGCTGGCCTGTTTGGAGTGTGTTCCCTGGAACTTTGTATACGAGCCTAGAGAAATTATTGACGGTGTTCCCTGGTTTTGTGTTCTTACATCCAGCTACAAAAACTCTCCTTCATGGACGGCATTTGAAATGTTTCACCGCATTTTTACTCCCTGCGTCCCATTCTTTCTGATTTTGCAGTTTAATATAATGACTGCCAGGCGGATTCTAGAGGCTAGTCGTGCCCGGAAGGGACTCCGGGGACCAAAGAGTCGAGAGCATGTCAAGGACCGGGAGACGGAGAAACGACGAAAATCCATCGTTTTGCTCTTCAGCATAACCGGTAGTTTCACATTGTTGTGGGTAACACAGGTGGTATTTTATATCTATAGACGGATTTCAATGAGTTTTGTTAATTCTGTCAGGGATCCCCGTTACATTATACTACAGACATCGGGAATGCTGCAGGTTCTCAGTTCCTGCAGCAACACGTGTATTTACGCCCTGACTCAGAGGAAATTCCGAGAGGAACTCACGAATGCGGTGATATACCAATTGAATCTGATTTTGAAATTCATTAATCGTTAGAAATGAATACTGTATAGTGTGAAGTTTCAGCTGCATCATGCTCAAGAGTCTCATCCACCACACTCCCCCTCTCTCTCCCCCCACCCCATTTCTGGGTACATGGAAACAAAGTGATGAACAGCCTTACAAAACAAACAGGAGAAATTCTGCAGGGGCTCGAAATACTTAAGATCACACATATATCAGATTCTTAAAAGAGGGTGACGCAAAAAGAAACAAACAAATTCTTAAAAGAGTTTATTAAAAGAGGAGATTCTTAAAAGAGTTTCTCCAGTCTTCTGTGTCTGTTGCCATAGAGTTACAAAACAACCGTGTACACCTGATCCCGACGGCATTATTGGCCTTAGCATCCCAGAGAAATTCCCCTTGTTTCTTACGCTCCCCTCCGATTAATTTGAAGATTGAGGCGAAACTATTACCGGTGATTCACCGTTCTTACGAAACTGCCTGATATTGACAGAGAGGAAGAGAGAGAGAGAGAGCGAGCGAGCGAGAGAGAGAGAGATACATCACGCTATAGAAAATGCGAGAGAGCGGCAGTTTGTGGTTGGAGTGAGTTTATTTTAAATCAGGGTGTGTAACAGTTACGGCAGATGTTCTTGGATCCCGTACTAGTACGTGCCACGGTGGATCGTCCATTCTAGAGATCCGGCTGAGAGAAGGGCAGGAACGTCAGCCAAACATTTCAGGTTTCAGAGGATTCGGACAGTACAAAGGGAGGTCGAAGTATTTTGTGGATTTCTACTGTTGATCAGGCAGGTTGTCATAGAGGCGCTTTAATCGCAGAGGATCAATCAGTAATAATATATGGGTTGAGCTCAAGAATGAGGATGGTGAAATTGCTGTGAAGTTACTATACTTAGCCTCCCAGTAGACATTAGGACAGAGGAACGGATATGTCGACAGGTTATCTGCTGATGTCAATTAGAGCAACTGTAGTGGATGAATAATCTCCACAGATTCACTGGGAATAGCCTACACCCTAAGCCTTGGATGACATTATTTGTTAGGTTTGTTCAGGAAGGTTTCCCGAAACGTTATGCAGGTGTCCACCAGGGAGGGAGTAACAGTTAAATTTATATTGCAAAATGAGCCTAGCGAGATTATTGGAGTTACATCTGGAAATATTTAAGTATTAAAATTCAGGCTGTTTTCAGGTCATCACTAACATGGATGAGACTGGACCTTTGGTGGATAAATGCATATTTGGGGAAGGCTATTTCAAGCAGAACTGGGCAGGAATCGGACGGATTCGTCTGGATACCTGTGTTAATGGCTTAGTGCATATCTGACATGTGAGGGTCGCTTGCAGTTTAGCCGATCAAAATTCAGGATGTTCCTGTTCCTTTGAGGGAGGTAGAGAAGGAAGGGGACATTCAAGAACTGTGGATGGTGATAGGCATTGTATTTAGTTAAACAAAAAGTAAGATGAGTCGTGTTCAAAACTTCGGAAGTTAAAATTAGACCGAGTCTTGGACGGGCATATATGATCCAAGAACCAAGTCACACAGTCACATTGTGAATTAGAAGAAATAACAATGGACTGGAAATAATCTCATTGAGTGCGATTATCGGGGATACCAAAATATTTTAGGTATACACTGAAGCAGCATTTTTCTGTGGAGAGCACAGGGCCACTCAAGGACAATGAAGGGGATTTATGCCTGTAACCAGAGTCAGCATTACATTCATTACATTCATTGGTGTTCACTAAGGAGAAGGAGATGGAGAAAAGCGAGATCAGGAATGGGGTATGCTGATATTCTCAGCTTGGTAACATTAAATAGGATGTGGTGTTGAGTAAACGGCACTGGCGGGAAATGCTTTTGTCCTTCGGGGACAGACCATAGGCAGCCAAAGATGCAGTGTGAAATGTCGTCAGGGTCATCAGATAAAAAATCAGCCGAGAGGACTGTTTCTTGCTGTACTCTTCACTGTTTATTTCTCAATGATTTGAGGAACAGTGAGCAACGTATCAAATGAGCATATGACAGAATTCTTATTTCTATACCGTTTCTGGTTGTCATCCTGGACCACTGATGGAGTAAGCGATCAATCAGCGCGTTCAATGATGAACAGAGCCGGTCCTTCAGGAGAGTTTACCTGCCGAACTCTGGGAAGAGATTGGGGAAGGGAACTGGGAAATGTTGAATCAGGAGCTTACACAGACCTTATGGGTTAAATGGTCTACCCCATCCCACAATGATCCTATGTCCAGTAATGGTAGCAAACTCTCTGTCTGGTCTCCACGACACTTTTTATCTACCATAGTGTATATAAGGTTCGTTTGCACGATAAGGACACACTTATATAAAGTCACTGCCACTGTATTCCAAGCACAATGAGCTGACAGAAAACAGCACTTTCCAATGAAGGCTTAGAGCTGGGCTTTCGCACTGAAAGGCTGACATAAAAAAGCATCACCAGCACAGGCCTTTATGATACCGAACCCTGCAGTGTCAGAACACAGACCTTTACAGCTTTTGGCACCAGATGAAGGATAGAGATCTTTGCAATATTCGGCACTAGACTGTAAGAAAATTGGACTTTACAACAGCTGGCCACGTACTGCAAGGGTACAGATCTATAAAAATATGGCACCGTACTGTTAGGATACAGATGTTTATGACTATAGTCCGCACGCAGTAAGAGACAGGCCTTCACAACAACTGGGCATATAAAATCCTTTATAGGCACGAAAATGAGATGTAAGGACACACGCTGACACTTGACTGGCTTTGTGCTGTGATGAAAGACCTGTATGTAACGCGCTGTAAGGGCTGACTGCTAATGCAATGACGTCTGTGCAGTGGCAATGTTTGTACGCGTCTTTGGAATGTGCGTCCTCCAATAAGAGGCTTCCTTGTGGCTCTGAGAGAAGGAATTTCAGGGTCTTTTGTCGGGGAAAGATGAAGAGAGAAGGCGCGAGTGGTGGGAAGAGGTAGACTGGGGGACGCAGTGGACTTGGAGCGAGGATGCGAGGGTCCGCGACACTCGAGTTAGACCGATGGGGGATGCATTGACGGAAATGTGAGCTCCAACGTGCGCATTAGACAGTTTTATGTGAATGGACACATTTTTTTCTAGTTCTTTGGATCTTTACTAACCTATAACCAAAACAAGAATTAAAAAGCTCAGTCCTTTAATTGCATATGGTGTACTGTTTCTGCTTTCGTGGCACTGATTTTTAACGGACATATGACGCAACATGCATCCAAACACCATTACTCAAGTTTGCACCGGCCGCTAGCAGTCTTCCCCTAGATTAAGCCGCCAGCTGAACCTGACGGTTCCGGTTGTGGGGATATCGTTGTTGGATTGATTTTGGCAATGTCGTGTGAACACCCTGAGCATTGAACTAGTTGGGTCGATAGTTGTACTTCGAATGGATTGCTAATTCGCCTGTTAAGTACTGTTAAACTTACGATAGTGGGCGGAGTTTTAATAAAATCGCGCCCCAGCTGTCGTTTAGGCTGATTCTTCCGTACGGGCTCTGCCACAGCCTACGCCATAACCCTGATTTTCAGCTCTGCGTCGCTCTACGCCATAGCGAGCATGCGTTGGTGTACGTCAAAATGCTAGGTGGCGGTGGGGTTTCTATGCCGCTGTGTTGAGTTTCTTCGTGAGAGACAAGGACGAGGAAATGCATTTCAAACATTTTCGCATGTCGGCAGGTAGATTTGACAATTTGGTTCATTTATCTCGCAACGGTGTACGCACAGCCTAAAGGCATGGCGGACTGGAAGCATCCGGAAATGCGTAGGAGGAAATGCGATGCGACTAAGCGGATCAATCAAAGTTGTTGCGGTCTGCGTCGCCGTGACGCGTGAGTAACTTTTCTGCACGTCACCATACAGCATAGAGTACGGCACAAGTAAGGCGTAGGGTACGCGTTAACTACGGCGTCGATATGACGCACCAGTATAAATCAGCCTTAATGCTGACCAGTGCTGACGTAACGGTGGGTGACGAAACGGACCCAATCACAAGTCGGGTTTCCCGTAGCTGGGGGTGGGAAATTCAACCTCGTCAGTGCTCCCCAAATTCTATCAATATGTGGACTTTGCAACGAGAGGGGAGAGATTTGTATCATTTATACAAACATTCCCGACGCGTACCGAGCGGAGCACCGCTCCCACCTCGGTTCTTCAGACCACATCTCTGTTATGCTAGTACCAGCATACAGATCGCTAGTCAGACGCTCTAGACTAGTTCAGAGGCAGGAGAAAACCAGACCAACAGCAGCCATCTCTGTTCTTCAAGACAGCTTTGAGCACACTGACTGGCATATGCTCAAGGAGGCTGCAAGCGATGGTGACTCTGCCAACTTAGAGGAGTACACGGCATCACTGACCAGCTACATCAGCAAGTGCATCGACGACGTCATTGTGGCCAAGGTCAGCACTGCACGCGCTAACCAGAAGCCATGGATGCGTGCGCTGCTGAGGACCCGCGACTCCGCCTTCAGTGCAGGCGACAAGGTAGCCCTAACAACAGCGAGGGCCAACCTATTCCCGGCCATCAGAGAGGCAAAGCATGCACACGCCCAGCGAATCCACAGCCACTCCCAGGACAGCGGCGACACACGGCGCATTTGGAAGGGAATTAAGGGCATCACCAACTACAGAACAGCATTATCAGACTGTGCGTGTGATGCCTCCCTCCCAGATGCACTGAACAGCATCTACGCTCGTTTTGAGGCGGAAAATGACGTAGCTGCGAGGCAGTCCACCCGTCCTCCAAATGCCTAGGTGCTGTGTCTCACCGTGGCCGGTGTGAGAAGAACCCTGTGCTCGGTCAAGCCAAGGAAAGCTGCTGGACCAGACAATATTCCTGGGAGAGTGCTTAGTGGTTGTGCAGGCCAGCTAGCAGATGTTCTCACTGACATCTTCAAACTCTATCTGAGCAGGGCCGTCGTTCCCACGCGCTTCAAGGCCGCCAACATCGTCCCAGTGCCGAAGAAGTCTTCGGACTCACATCCATCATCTTGAAGTGTTTCGAGAGGCTCGTCATCAGGCACATCAAAATCCTACTGCCCCCCTCACTGGACACCCTGCTGCTCGCCTACTGTCGCAACCGTTCAACAGATGACGCTATTGCCACCACCCTCCACCTGGCCCTAACCCACCTGGATAAAAAAGACACATACGTTCAAATGCTGTTCATAGACTTCAGTTCAGCATTCAACACAATCATCCCTGAGAAACTGATTGGAAAGCTGAGCCTTCTGGGCCTGAACACCTCCCTCTGTAACTGGATACTCGACCTCAGTCAGTCCGGATCGGAGACAGCATCTACAACACCATCACACTGAGCACGCAGCCCCCCAAGGCTGTGTGCTCTGTCCACTGCTGTTCACTCTGCTGATCCACGACTGTGCTGCAACACACAGCTCGAACCACATCATCAAGTTCGCCGATGACACCACCGTGGTGGGTCTCATCAGCAAGAAGGACGAGTCAGCTTACAGAGAGAAGGTGCAGCAGTTAACAGGCTGGTGCAGAGCCAACAACCTGTCTCTTAATATGAACAAAACAGAAAATATGGTTGTTGACTTCAGGAGGGCACGGAGCGACCACTCCCCGCTGAATATCGACGGTTCCTCGGTAGAGATCCAGATTTCTCGGTGTTCACCTGGCGGAGAATCTCACGTGGTCCCTCAACACCAGCTCCATAGCAAAGAAAGCACAACAGCGTCTCCACTTTTTGCGAAGGCTGAGGAAAGTCCATCTCCCACCCCCCATCCTCATCACATTCTAGAGTTGTTGTATTGAGAGCATCCTGAGCAGCTGCATCACTGCCTGGTTCGGAGATCACACCATCTCGGATCGCAAGACCCTGCAGTGGATATTGAGGTCAGCTGAGAAGATCATCGGGGTCTCTCTACCCGCCATCACGGACATTTACACTACACGCTGCATCCGCAAAGCAAACAGCATTATGAAGGACCCCATGCACCCCTCATGCAAACTCTTCTCCCTCCTGCTGTTTGGGAAAAGGCACCGAAGCATTCAGGCTCTCACGACCAGACTATGTAACAGTTTCTTCCCCCAAGCTCTCAGACTCCTCAATACCCAGAGCCTTGACTGACACGTTGACCTATTGTCCTGTCCATTATTTATTGTTTTGGAGCACTTTGCGCAGTCCTGTGTAGGTCTGAAGTCTGTGTTGTTTTTGTTTTTACGTAGTTCAGTCTAGTTTTTATACTGTGTCATGTAACACCATGGTCCTGAAAAGCGTTGTCTCATTTTACTATGTACTGTACCAGCAGTTTTGGTCGAAATGACAATTAAATAGACTTGACTTAAATATACGTGGTTGTTCAATCTGCAGCGGTGTCCGAGTCTCATCAATACTACAGGTTCCTCATTTTTTTGTGTAGAAAGCTCTGCAGTACTTTCAACGCAGAAAGCAGCTCCCATAAACAATACACTTAATATCTGCAAACTTTCTGGGTGTTTAATGCCAAAGTAGAACCTTCTTACAAATGCAGATTTGAAACACAAGATATTCTGCAGTTACTGAAAATGCAGACACATGCCCACAAGCTACTGGAGAAGCTCTGAGGTTCAGGCAGCAACTAAGCAGAGGAGCACACAGTCCAGGCATGCTGAAAGGGTTCGGCATAAACGTTGTGTATTTATTCCTCTACACATTTGCTGCCTGATCTGTTGATTTCCACCGGTATTTTGCAGAAATTAAATAATTATTTTCGAGCAATCAGTTTTCTAATGTTTCAGATCTTTCCTTTGTAGTCATATCCTGCTGATCTGATTCCTCCTCCTCCTCGTAAACTCTAGGCCCCATCACTCTTTGGAGCCTCAAAGCCCTGAATCAGGCTGGCAACTCCTTGGTTTCTGACTCTGCTTCATCTGACTCGCTAGTCTGCTGTCAGACTTTGGAGCCGCACTGCAACAACCAAGCTGTCTGAGGCTCAGTCCTTTGAACTTAGAGAAAATGACCTGTGACGAAATCCTAAGGTTTGTTCATTATGGACGGTGCCTTTAAAAAGAGAGAGAGTGTGCCGCTGATTCAGAGAGAGAGAGAGAGAGAGAGAGAGAGAGAGAGAGAGAGAGAGAGAGAGAGAGAGAGAGAGAGAGAGAGAGAGGAACCGAGCAGCTCGTACGTACGTTGCTATGGTGATAGAAGGGCGGAGCTATACAATGGACAGCTGGTGTTCAGCATGTTAAATGCAGATACAGGGTCAGCTGCTTCACTGCCTGGTTCGGAAATTGCACCATCTTGGATCGCCAGACACTTGAATGGATAGTGAGGTCAGCTGAGAAATCATCGGGGTCTCTCTTCCCACCATTACAGACATTTGCACCACACTCTGCACCCGCAAAGCAAACAGCATTGTGATGGACCCCACGCACCCCTTATACAAACTCTTCTCCTTCCTGCCTTCTGGGAAAAGGCACCGAAGCATTCGGACTCCCACGGCCAGATAATGTAACAGTTTCTTCCCCCATGCTATCAGCCTCCTCAATACTCAGAGCCTGGATTGACACCAAACTTCTGCCCTCTGCCGTGCCTATTTTCCTGTCTATTATTTATTGTAATGCCTGCACTGGGCTGTGCACTTTATGCAGTCCTGGGTAGGTCTGTAGTCCAGTGTAGTATTTCTTTTTTTCTGTGTTGTTTTTCACGTAGTTCAGTGTAGTGTTTGTATTATTTCATGTAGCACCACAGTCCTGAAAAACGTCGTCTCGTTTTTACTGTGTACTGTACCTGCAGTTATGGTTGCACTGAGAATAAGAATTCACTGGAATTGGCATGACCACAGTTCAGTTTCCGCTTTTGGAAGGTTTCCTGCTCTCTTGCAGGAGCGACGGCCAGCCTCTCGTGTTGCTTCCACCCCCAATCCAATGGTCAGACTGAAAGAGTGGACCAGAAGTTGGCGACAATCCTGCGCTGTCCTGCCTCTTCCAACCCCACGTCCTAGAGCTCCCAATTGCTTTGGACAGAGATCGCTCACAATAAAATCCAGTCGTCCTCCACCGGTATCACTCCCTTTGAATGCCAAAGCGATTCCAGCCCCCACTCTTCCCTGATCAGGAGCTTGCCGTAGGTGTTCTAACTGGTGAACAGCCGATCCAGCGCTACAAGCGCACCTGGAGCCGACCCAGGGCTTCTGTGCTGCGCGCCGGGAAACAGCATTCCCGCAAGATCGCTCGGCTCCGTCGACAGGTAAGGGCAGTCAAGCCAGGAAAGGAGGTCAGGTAGGCATCAAGATACCATCTCCTGAAAGTCGAGATCTGGAAATTGGCACCGAGCTATTTGGGACCGTTTGTAGTGGGTAAGGCTGTCAACAAAGTGTCCTATAGGTTGCGTCTACGAACATAACTGAAGATCCACCCAGTCTTCCTCGTTTCCCAGCTCAAGCCGTTTGATACCTCACTCCTGGCCCCAGTCACCCCACCAGCCCCTCCTCCCCGCCTGATAGATGGTTCCCTTGTCTATAAGATGCAGGCGCCTCCAGGCATCTCGCCGGGTGGGTAGTAAGGTCCAGTACCTGGTGGACTGGGAAGGGTATGGACCACGACTTGAAACGGACACAGCTGTGTGATCTGTTCCAACACCAGCCGGCACTTCTCTGATCAGTTCAACATACATATCCCTCTTCTCCTGAAACATGTTCTGTTTGTTTCCCGTCCCGGCAAACACACTTTACAGCGCTTGCTTGCTGACCGCAGAGGTAGCGAGGGGGTTCTCTGACTTTATTGCTCTCACTATTGCAGTCTTTTTACGTTTTCACAGCGTTGCCGCGCTTCTAACAGCTGACAAGTCTTTTCCGCCCAAGTTTCATGCCCCTCTTTCCCCTCGGGGAGAGGTCTTCACTCCGGAGAACATGCTCAGCTAAAGGTAGGTAAGACCCTCGTCTTGGGCACTGGTCCATTTATTCGCCAGTGGTGTGAGGGCTGATACCGCCTCAGAAGTCCCACTCTTCGCTGGGACTCGTTAGATATTATATCGGACGACTCCGTTCACTCTCTCCGCTGAAACGTGAGCAACTTGGCTTTGAAGTATCCGCCCCCTGCTGCGGGACACTCGGCTTGCGATTCGGTCCGCCCTCCTACACTCCCCTCCTCCGGGCACGTATGGACAGCCCTCGATCACCCACGCATTTCCACTGCCGTTAAGTTAGCAGTAGCCTGATCTAAAGTAAAGGTTTTGCCTACCATTTTGTCAAACCCATTCTCCACAATGGTAACTGTTCCTAGGGCTTTAACAGTACTTAAAGTGTCGGATGAACAATTCATTAATTCATTACCAGTAACCCCGTGGATTCGCACCACCGCTGAACCCCTGTAGCATCCATAACCGCGTACCGTGATCACTTTACCGCACTACAGCTTGGCACAGGCGTAAATAAATCGGATCAATGCTCAGGGCAATCGCACAACATGCAACAGCATCGGCACCGGACGATACGCTCACAATGAAACACTCTGCTTCCGTTGGCTGCGTAAGTCTAGGAAAGACAATCTCTGGCCCCGCCAAACCCGCGAGATTCCGGCACAAACAGACCCCCAAGCCCCCTCTTGTGCGGCGTGTTTTTTTAACGTGTTACAAGTAATTGCCACGAGATAAACACAGTACACCGTTTTAAATTTAGAAGAGAAAGATCAAAAAAAAAGAATGCAGGTTGAATTGTGACATTTAGCAGACACTTGGAAAGCTACATGGATGGGAGGGGCCTGATTGGTTCTATTCCAGGTGAAGGTTGATGGGACAGGAAGCAGATCAGAACAGATTGGAAGAACCAAAGAATATGTTTATGTGCATATTGTTCGATAACTCTATATCGTAACCCAAATAATTCCCTCCAGTAATGTACACATCCCTGATTTGAGGCGGTTGTTTATGTTCCAGGATTATGTTCCAGGCTTGTGGCTAGGGAGAACACAAATGTATTGCTGAAGTCCCCAATAATATCATCTGCTGGATCTCTCAATAATGTGCAGTGTCGTTCCCCAGTCTCTGGAAGGTGCTTTTTAGTCCTTTTCCGCAGTAATTATGTATTTATGTATCTATTTATTTAATTAATTGATTGATAGATAGATCGATTAATTAATTAATTAAATTTTGTGTAATTTTGTATCATTTTCTTCCATTCCTGCTGTAATAAAAAAAGCTTATGTATGCCAGTAATGCTAAAGCTGACTCAGAATGTTTAAAAGAGATGGGCTTTACAAGTTTTATTTTTTTTTTCATTCTCATCGTGGTGGGTGTCTGGAACGAATGCCGAATATGTTGGTGGAGGTCGATTCGATGGAGGTTATCATATACCACATGAATATGTAAAGATGGAAGGATATGCACCTTTTGCAGGAAGAAGGAATTGGCGTTGTTCTTCATGAAATTGTCAGTTCGGTTGGTTCAGAACAACGCAGTGAGCATAAGGGCAAGTTCTGTGCTGTACTTTGCTATGTTGGCGAGAGCACAGCTGGAATTCTGTGTACATCTCTGGTCGCTCACCTCAGGGAGGGTATGAATAATCTAGAAAGGCGCAGAAATGATTCATGAATTTTGTTGACGTGGCCGGAGGACTCGAGTCAAAAGGAGACAGTAAAGTGACTGTGCAATGATCCCAACAATGAGGGCGATGCAACACCGATTCTTCCCTCCACCACCATAGGCCCTACTCTCAGATTCAATTGTATTGTGATGTTAATGGTGGCAAATTGCACAAATGGAACATAATAGAAACTGTGTGACATAATTCATAGACACCGCCATTGAGCTGTTGTGTTTGTAGTAAGTGGCGGTGCTTGGCCTAAACACGAGAATGCTAGGGGATTACGTTTTTGGTTGCCTCGTAATGGAAGTTAAGGTCTCTAGTTTTTCTTCAGCACATAACACTAATGGAACATGTTTTATTCGTAAAATCTTGCCAACTCAGAGTAATTGTGCGCTGATCCAAGAATTTATACCCGCCCCTCCAGCCCCACAATCATTTTGTTCTCATTAAATGTAGTGCATGACATAGTGACGAAAATGAAAGGGGATTGCTACTGTTTTCCTCGTCATTCAGCTGAAGGCTTGCAGCTTTTATTAAGCACATAAAACGACTCGAAAATGCACGTGAATTCCCTCGACTCCCTCAACTCCAGCCACACAGTAACTGTGGGTAGAACTTAGCAACAGGGTGGGTCACACTAGTGGGACTATGTTATAGAGTCAAATCGACAGCGGGAACTTGACCTGTCTCCGTCTAGTGTACCTGAACCTCTGGTCATTTTGAACGTTTCCATTTGCTGACATCTAAATCTCCGAAGTTCCGTGAAATAATGACCCAGCCTGGACAATCCCTCCATACAACACAGACCCCCTCGTCACAGCGACATCCTACTAAATCTTTTCAACACTCCTTCCAGCTCAAACACATTCTGCTCATCCTCTCTCTTTCTCTCTCTCTCTCTCTCTCTCTCTCTCTCTCTCTCTCTCTCTCTCTCTCTCTCTCTCTCTCACACACACACACACACACACACACACACACACACACACACACACACACACACACACACACACACACACACACACACACACACACACACACACACACACACACACACACACACACACACCCCGCTAACGTTTCATCAGCCACTCTCTAACGTCTCCCCTCGCAACCGCGCCCCGACTACCTCGCTCTCGATCCCTTCTCCTCCTAATGTTCTAGGGTCGACAATCCTAATGTTACGGCGCTGCTGGTCGACTGGACAATCCGCCCGGGAATAATACTTGAGATGAGGCGGTGAATCTGGGTTGTGCTCAGGACGCGGCTTTATTAATGAACTGAAGCACCAAGATGATCGGATATTTCACCGCGCTGATCACCTGCTCCCTGAATTTCGACTGAGTCACCGCGTAAATAAACGTGTTCGTGCAGCAGCTGAAATTCCTCAGCAAAACCCCGGCGTAATGAAATACCCATTCAGAATCATTGAAGTTGAATCCTATTCCTTTGATCTCATAATACATGAAATTTACAACCAGTGTCATCCACAGGAGGATGAAGCTGCCGGAGAGGGTGAACAGTAAAACCACAGACCTCCTCCTGCTCTCCATCTCTGGGTCAGTGCGATTCTCGCCTTTGCTCTGACCTTTCAGTCCCTTACGGACTCGACTGGCCACTAATATGTGCCGGACTGTCAAAGCGTTGAACAGCAGGATCCCAGCGAAAGGGATGAGCGGACTTAAAACCGTATCAAGCCAGTCATATCCTACCCACCAGGGGTCATTGAGAGTATTGTCCACGAGTTTACAGAACCACGGTACATTGTTGATTCTCTCTCTGGGTTCCCAGAGGAAGTAGCGGGGAACGTTTTTCAGAAAGGACAGCACGCCGGTTGTTGTTAGAACCACAGCCGCAGTTCTCCCGGTGCAATGTTTTGTTTTCAGCTTCTGGCAGCAAATGGTGACAAACCGATCAAAAGTGAAAGCGACGGTGAACCAGACAGAACAGTATGTGGCTGTGAACCTCAGTACCTGGATAACGCTGCACACAGGGGTAATGCTCAGAAAAGTCCACGGAAAGTGTTTATATATGATTCGAAAGAAAATGACCTCGCTGACAACGGTCAGTAGATCCGCCACTGCCATGGCCACCAGGTAGCGAGTGGTGCAGGTGGAGAGGCCACACTTTCCTCCAGATAGGATCACAATCGCCACGAAATTCACTGCAGGAAGAAAGAAGAGAACAGGCATTGGACAGTGTGGAACACCTATTAGACGCATGATCTGGTTTCAGCCAAAGATCAGGAGTGCGAGAAGAGGTGAGCAGCTGCTCATCTAACGCAAAACACAGGTCACACTGTCTCTGACCTGCCTTCCTAAGACGATGTGTAGGCAATCGCCAAGAACAGCAACGATCTGTACTAATCCCGATTCCATCCCTGATGGGGCCGGTTTCACTGATTTAACCGTGACTGACCAGGCCTCTGGAATTAGCATCGGACGGCGCCGATGAGGGGTCCAGAGGGAAACAAATCACACAATATTCTGGAGAAGCTCAGCAGCTCCAGCAGCAATCATGGAATTGATCAAGCACCCAAACAGGTCGCAGAGCGAAAGCAGCAACAACGTAGTAATCAAATGCGGGGTGACTCCTTTAATGGACTAATTCCGCAGCGCAGTTCAATTCGATAATACACGTCAGTAGATTTGTGGACATTGGTTCAGGTAATTAGATCCAATTTTTAACTAACAGGCAGTGGGATCTGACAGTGACGGGCTTCACAAGAAGACATGAAAGACAGGACCAGGTGCTCACTCGAATCAATAACTCAGAAACAGTGAGCAGTAAGATGTAAACCGCTCACAGTCACATCCTGCTGGAGAGCTGCCCGTCCCCAAGTCTGGGAGAACGCTGGAGATCGTCCCACTAAAGCTCTTCTCGTCACTTCTTCCTGGAGGTCTGCTTGTCCCCAGTACTGGTACAATTATGGGCAAAGCCCCACTCAATCTCTTGCAGTCACCCCGTCTCAAATATATGACTGTCCAAAACACCGGGGCAGCTCCAGACACGGTCACACTAAAACTCGCCTCGTCACATTTCCCTGCAGAGATGCCTTTACCCAGCACTCTGGGCAAAGTCCCATAGAATCTCTCCCGTCACCCGTTCCCGGAGGGATGTCTGTACAGATCACTGGATCGGCTACAGAGAGGCTCCCATTGAATTCCTCCCTTACCGCCTCCCGGAGGGCTGTCTGTACAAGTCACTTAGTCGGCTCTGGACAGGGTCCCATTATAACCCTCCACGCCACACCTTCCCACACCTGTCTGTGCCCAGCACTGAGACAAATCTCGACAGGGAGTCATCAAAGGACCAAGTTTTCACTCTGATCAATGATCCAGAGGCAGTCGCCATCACAATGTATAACTCTCCCAGTCACTCAATCCCAGAGAAGCGCTTGACCCCTCTGTCCCCAGCACGGTACCACTCTGGACAAGGTTCAATTTGAAAGCAAGAGAAACATTTGAGTCGATCCCATGAGCCGGATGAAAGACAATTTTGTTTGTCATTAAAAATGAAAAATAAGAATGTTGATTTGACAGGATCAGAGGCACTGACTGATCTCCTGTCTCTGCTCCTATGCCTATGATGTTCCTATAATGTTCAATGACAATCAAGTTGTAAAATTTTCATAAACAACTTCATATCGGTCAATGCACTGAAACACCAAACCTTAATTTCTCCGCTCACTCACCGGGAACTCCAATGACGGCAATGAACATGTTCAAAACTTTATCCACATGCAGGTAACTATCAAACAATGCAGGCATTTTCTCTGGCCACTGATTTGTCCCCGTGTGCTACAGGCAATCTCTCGGAAAGAAATGTTGAGGCAGCACATGGCTGGGTTTTTAAATATCATTCAGCGACTCCACAGGGACAGATTTCATCAGATTTTAAAATGATGTTTTAAATTATTTATAATCCGATTACGTCAGACAAGTGCAATTTCCGTGGCGCAACATTGTGATTAATTTAGTGAATGAATCCAGCTCTCCGCCTCATGTTGTATCGGAACGTCTTTTGTCCATTGGCTGAGCAGATCCACTGAGAGTAAAGCGGCTGCTCCTCTCTGATTTTCCACCATTTGTAATCACAGCTCATCCCACTGTGACCTTATCTCCCACTCCCAATTACCAGCATCCATCCTCAGCTTGTTTGTGTGAGGTTTACACACAAACCTGGGTCGAAAAAAACTTCGTCACCATTGAGGGGAATGGTTCCTCTCTGACAGAGGCGATGCCGCTGCGCTCCATTAGCATTAAATCTACCTGGAACTGAAAAATGCCAGCACAGAATAGACCCTTCTGCCCACAGTATATGTGCCAACCATGTCGTTATATTTAACGAATCCCACATATCTACACATGATCAGTCTCCTTACGTTTCCTGCCTGTCCATGTGCCAACGCTCACAAATGTAGTCTTGGGGCTTTGTGTTCTCTGCTCTCAGAAGCTTTTCCGCGATCTGTGTCAATTAGTTAGATCCAGCAAAGTTGTCTGAACCTTGTAAGGTGTTTTGTCAATTGCAATGTGTTTCCACTGTAAATATTTAGTTTAAAGGAACCATTTGACAGACACAAATTAATGAGGTTGATTATCTAATTGTAGCATATGAAATTATATTGAATCACCGATGGCTACCATTGTCCCCAGGAGTACAACCTCTTGACATCTAGTTTGCATTTGAGAGACTCTGCCAAGAATGTTTTGCATAAACACTTTCATATCCACAAACTTCTTCAATTTCTTCAGCGACTTCTTCACAGTCCAGACATTCGTTTAGCTCTATCAGGACCCACCCCCATCCCATCAAACGCAGCGATCTAAAGCGGTGACTATGTGTGAGCATGTACCTATCAAACAACGCAGTTGTTTTCTCTGTGTAGTGTTTTATCCCCGTGTGCTACTGGCGATCTCACGGAAGGAAATTTGTGCCTCTGACTGTTATGCTTATGTGATACACACACAGACGCGTCCACGCACAAACTAACATAAACATAACAGACAAACACAGACAGTCACAAACACACACAGACATATATAGGCACACGCAGACGCACACATCCAAACGTAAAAACGCAGAACACGTGGACAGGCCAACACACACACACACACACACACACACACACACACACACACACACACACAAACACACACACGCACGCAGGCACGCACGCACGCACGCACACACACACACACACACACACACACACACACACACACACACGTTTCAGAATTAACAGAGGTATATGGACTAATGAGTCTTCTTCTGTATTCCCTGAAGGCTGACGAAGCTTGATCCGCCAGTAATGCAAAGCCTTCACTCATTTCAAGAGGATTCCAATTTGATGCCGCAGAAGGTGCTGCGGCCATGTTATTGGGTGCAGGAAGAACAGAGTCCAAATGGGACGGAACTAACGGTTTCTGGAAGAAGGAAGAAGATTGGCGTTGAGGAACTGATAACCCAAGAAAGAAGGTCAGGAGAGCTCGATGGTAAGAATGGCAGAGTTCTGCTCCCGAATCTCGTGGATTGATAGTCATCCCATAAAATTTGAATTAACCACCAGACCTTCGCCTAAAGCCTTATTAAACTGCCTATCGATGGCTTCTCAGGATGGCTGTCGCTAAAATTCTTTGTTAGGTCCTAGAAATCTCCCAGGGAAATGAGAAATAAAGGCGCCTTCTTCTCAATATTGCTCAGGACACACTGCGAAATAGACTTTTTGCAGATGATATTTGGAGAGATTCGCTGTGCAGTCGAACATATAAAGTTGATACCAACTGACTGGCCACTCACAGTTGAACTTAAGATTTCTGTAAACCTGGAAGTTGTTTGCTCATAGCATGCTCTTGGATGCGCCGAAGTTGGATGCAATCCGCTAAATCTCTGCTGCGGTGCCTCCTCACTCCAGACATGGACCAGACTCCGTCTGATCCCTGGGAACTCAGTGTGGATTCCGCCCGTTCTCCGTTGACGGCAATGTTTTCTTCCCCTGCTAGGTACGCCGTTCCCCTCTGTCATCGAAAAACAACAGCTTTATAGGTCACTTGACCAAGGAGCATTTACTCTGGGGTGCGGGATTTATTTTGCAGAGGGATGTGGGGGTGATGAAAGAGGAAATATGGTGAAAATATTAAAATAAATTGTAGGGTTTTAATCATTGGTAGAAGGTAACGGTCACGGGCTGTTCACGCCGAAGGGTCTGTTTCCGTGCTGTGTCCCTCTTGGGGTCGAAAACAGTTCTATTCACGCCAGGAAGAAGAGAGAATTTGCAGATGCTGGAAATCGAAGCCTAACACACTGGGAAAGGTTTCACTGCTAAAGTAATGGTCTTTCTGTAGAAGCAATACTTGGGTTATGGTTAGAGATAGCGGGTACTTTGGAATGTGAGCTGGGTTCTTTTTTCGGCGAGAGATGAAGAGAGAAGACGCTGGACAGAACCGGTCGTAGGATTCGACTCGCTGGGGACCGGGATTCGTTGGAGCAAGATGCCACATTCGAAAGAGGATCGGTGAATATTACTTTGAGGAGAGTTGAGCAACTTGTGTACATTTGACTGTTTAATTTTAATGTGCCCTTTTTGGGTTTTTTCCTTTCTGTACTAACCCTTTAGATAAGATTTGTAAATATAATTCCTGTAATTGTATGCAGCGTGCTGTCTGTTATTTCCTGGAATAATTTGTAACAGATAGAAAATTACTCAGCATCCACACAATCCGGGGTTTGGGGTAGGGGAGTCGTCTCCATCTCCCGGGATTGGCGGGACTGCAGAGTGCCTTCCCCAGACTTACGCAGCCAAGGAAACCAGTGGGGTTTGATTTCGGGGGTCTCGGCCAGGATCGGTTTCGTTGGATGCTGTGAGATTGCCCTGAGCATTGATCTAGTGTGTTGCACGTTTAAGTCTGCGTTATACTATTGTCCGGTAAAAAGATTAAGTTACGTTGGTATAGACGCTGTAGGGGTTGAACGGTGATGCGAATCCATGGGATTACCGGTTAGGAATGCGCATGTATTAAGTGGGGTAGAGATTCGTCGTCCCAATAAGTTGTTTATTAGGACTTTAAGTACCCTTAGAGCATTAGGAAGAGTTTCAATCTTGGAGTGGAGGTTTGACAAAGTGCCGGGCAAAACATTGTTTTAGATCAGACTGACGTTAACGTAAGTGCAAGGTAACTGCCTGGTGCTATTCGGGCCCCTGGAATGGGTGGGGGTTGCGTGGGCTGTCCATATTTTCCGGGGGGGATGTAATGTAGGTGAACGTGCCAAATCTGAACCCGAGTTTCCCGTAACTTTAAAGGAAACTTCAAAGACAGTCAGCTGTCGTGTCTGCGGAGCGACGGAAAGGTGTGGTCTGACTTGAAGGGTTTAATAAGGGGTGAACATTCTGATTTGGTTGCACCCCTTTACCTCCCTGGCGAATAAATGGCCAAATGCCCAGGTCCATTGTCCCAGTTATCGTCGGCTCAGCATGCTTTCTGGAATGAAGCTCAAACCTAAAGGTGAAAGAAGTGTATGTGACCTGGGCGAGGCAGACCTCTCGGATGCTGGATGACTGTCAGTGCTCTGATGACGATGAACGCAGTGATCGGCGGAGAGTTTGAGGGGCCGGCTGCTGACGTTATGAGATCCTTAAAGAAACAGAATGCCTTTGCTTCTTTTAGGGGCTACATACAAGCGCTGGAAAACGTTCCTGGCGCGAAGAGAAGACCGATGGAGCTGATGACGGGGTTTCAAGATATGTGTCAGGAGAAAGGAGAGAAATTTTCCACTTACATTTATTGGCTAGAGAGGCAGCCGAGTGTATTGCGGCGTAGTGCAGGAGGGGTGGGTGAGGCATTCAAACGGCTGAGGTGAATCATTTAAGGATGGACCAATGGCAAAAGGCCCACAGTCACAGGTTGGGGTTTCCGAATATCTCGGAAGACGCGCCCCCTCCCTCGCTTGTCGAGCTGATCAGAGAAGTAAGGGAGGAGGAGAATACAACAGGAGGCCGTCTACCGAAACGGTGAGAGCCAGTGAGCAAACGGCCTCGTGTCTCGGGGGGAACACTTTTCCAGCAGTAAATCAAGGAACACACTGAAAAAAAAGACCTATTCCTGTCGGCTGAATGGGGACAAGTTCCAGTGTATTGCTATGGATCGAAGGTATTTATGCTGGCACCGTTACTCTGTTGTACCATATATAATCATATAACCATATAACAATCTCAGCACGGAAACATGCCATTCCGGCCCTCCTAGTCCGTGCCGAACTCTTAATCTCACCTAGTCCCACCTACCCGCACTCAGCCCATAACCCACCACTCCTTTCTTGTCCATATACCTATCCAATTTTACCTTAAATGACACAACTGAACTGGCCTCTACTACTTCTACAGGAAGCTCATTCCGTTCGTTCTACGACCCGTATTTGACGCATTTACCATTGACGCCACTCAGTATGCCCAGAGATATGGGATTCTAGTACGGATGACAATCCGTATACAGTAATGGTTATTTGTCAGTGAAGCTGGAGTTTTCGGAGGAAGATCTGGGAGTAGCTGAGGTCCTTGCTACATCAGCGCTGGTTTGTCCGGACCCGATCGAGCGGGACGAAGCTTCGATTCTTCTGGGGACAAATACACCTAGTGTGAGGAGACTGCAAGGAGCCTGTAACGATACCGTTGGAGAGAGGTTTCTGAAAACATTATCCATTCACCTGTGTTCTGTGCTGCATTTGAGGAAGTGCGTGGCCACACTGGGCTGGATGTTGAGCATAAACGAGGGACTGTGTGGTTCTCCCAGCCAAACCAGTCGTGTTACGGCCCAGGGAAGTAGCGACAGTGACGAAAACCCCAAATTTCCCGGAACGCCTGATGCTGAATGACACCCGTTTGGTGGACACACCGGAAGACCACGAAGAGGAGATATGCTTACCTGCTGGGGTACTGGTGAGGCCCGAACTGCAGCAAACGGTTGTACCGATGAACAGGATGACAGTGATTGTCGGCAATCCTTCGGAGAGGGAGGTCACCCTCAGGCCGTAGATGACAATGTTGCACCTCTTTCCGGTGGCGTTAATGTCTAGTATCCTTGTGAGACAACCGGGGAGAAACTCCCTGCGAAAAAGGGAACGTTGACTGCCGAGTCATTCAACATTGGGGACTACCCGGTACCTGGAGTTTGGAAAAAAAAGTTTGATAGAGAAGATATTGAATGTGGACTTTCTCTACTGCCGAGTTTGGTGTGAGTTTATTCCAGGAGTACATGCCACACTAACCGGATGACAGAGGACACCCGGTTCTGACGCCTGCGGAGAATAAGCTAATGACGAAAGAACCTGCACTTGCGTTTGCAGACCCCGTTTGCCGTGTCTACTGTGTACAAATGCCATCAGATAAAGGTTAAGCGATGTTCTGTTTCAGGATTAGGGCACATGGTTGAGTCCTGTCGCGTTTGTCACCCGGAATCTGTTATCCTTTGAGCAAATGTAATCCCACCCACTCAAGTTGGAGATACTGGCATTGAAATGGACTGTGGTGTATAAGCTCTGTAATTATCGGTATGGTACCACGTTTGAGGTGAAAACGGACAAGAAACCGCTAACTTATATCCCGACCTGGGCGAAATTGTATGCCACAGGCCATCGGTGGTTGGTGCCGTTGTCTGCCTATGATTTCAGCCTGAAGGACCGGTCGAGAAGTGGGAACGTTTTTGCTGAAGCGTTTTCCGGATGTGCGCAAGAAGGACTGGAAAGGGAGGGAGAGTGGGAGAGCGTTCCTGCCCCTGAACTCACAGCATGTGCCAGTCTTCTAACGCGGGGTAGGCAGGATCGGGCGGAAGGTCATTTCGGAGCTTCTGATGGTGCCATTCCACAAGCTGACTGTAACCTGACTGCTTTGAGGAGAAAGCGTTTGCCAGAATTCAGCCCTGGGGAAGTAGCGGCCACTGAGCGACCTGGGCTTTGGTTCCAATTGGTCAGCGGTTGCGAAAGGGGACATAATCCAAGCAGGCAAGGAAAAACGTTCTGCTGGGTCTCTACTACTGAATGAATGGCTCAGACTGGAGTTGAGAAACCAGACCCAATAGAGGGTCACGTCTGTTCCCGATCAGCCTCGGCGTTCCCAGCCGGTTCTGCCTCAGAAGTATCAGAGGATTGTTTTGAAGTCGCTTCATGATGATTCTGGTCATCTGGGGTGTGATAGACCTATCGCTTGTTCAGTGACCGGTTCCACTGGCCCCGAATGAAGCCGGAGGTCGAAGAGTACTGCAAGTTGCGCATTCGATGTATACAGAGGGAGGCGTTGCCTACGAGGTCCGCTCTGTTGTCCCACTTGCAGAGTACGGGGACCCTTGACCTCATGTGTATGGATTTCCTGTCAATACAGCCAGTTGCCAGCAACATGGAGAATGTCTTATCCCATCACGGATCACCACACTACATATGCGTAATCATTCCTCACCAAGGATCAGAGTACCTGCACTGTGGCCAATGTGTTATGAGAGAAGTATTTCATTTATTAAGGCCTTCCTAGGAGGATACATAGACATCAGTGACGGGATTTCGAGAGTAGGCTCATACTTAAATAACTATTCATGCTTGGAGTCGAAAACTGCGCCCTATCGCCCGCAGGGTGATCCCCCGCCCTGTAGGTTTAATCAGACCTTGCTAGACATGCTCGGAACCCTGGGGATCAACAAAAAGAAGAAGTGGCGTCAACATACTGGACATCTGGTCCACTGCTACAACTGTACCCAAAATGAAGCTGCCAGGTAGTCGCCGTATTACCTAATGTGTGGGCGCGAGGAGAGGTTGCCCGTTGACCCGCACAAGAATCCCCCCATAACAAGTGTCGATACCGAATTCTAAACCACAGATCTATTTAGAATCTATAAATACCCTATCTGACACTAATAAATCAGTGATTCATCCTCAATTAATGTCTCAAAGATTTAATATCCATTTCAATAGATACGGGTAAAATTTGACCCGGAACAAGCTCAATGTGCAAAAGTTTTTTAGTACTTGTACAAAACTATAACATTTTTAAATGTTTTGATTTTTGCACATTTTGGGTCTCTTTAAGAAAAGTCATTAAATGTCGGCAAAAAATGGAATGTAGGGTGTTTTTACTGCTGTCAAATGTCAAAACGCGTCAAATTCGACCCGAACAGTATGTAAGGATTAAGACCAGCGAGAAGGATCTACCGCAGAATACTTATCTAAGGTCTTGGCTACCAAGTAAAATCAAATAAATAAGTGGAGGTATGATCAAAAAGTTAGGCTCTCCCAAAACATGCCAGGAGAGCGAGTCCTCATATTGAATTTGCAGCCTAAGTTAGCTGATCGCTGGGCGGCTACGCCCGATGTAATGGAAAGACAAATGCCAAATTTAATGCCAAACGTACCAGTTTTCTGGATGATGTCAGAGGATGTCAATGGACCTGTCAGAAATCTGCGTGGGAATCACCTTCTACCTCTGGGGAAAGAGGTGCGTTTTAACCCAGAGCTTGACCTGGACACTTCACCTAGTAAGAAGACTCTGCGGTAACGTGGAGAGACTGAAGAACTCGAGGATGAGGAAAAGGGATTGTGGTATTTGCTGCCTTTCGCCAAATTCCCAAAAGATTAGAAGAGATTCACAAACTTTCTCACGCTGAGGCAGGTGACATGGGGGTGTGGGAGACTAGAAGTGCTCAGCCAGGCTTGCAGCTGGACCAGGAAGGGGGTGTAGGCTCCAGTGTAACTGGGGATGAGGCTCAGCAGAGGGATCTGGTTTGCAGGAAGGCACGAGTGATAGACCGGGGGAAGCCTCGTCATGTACACCAGAGGTGTCCCAAGGAGTGTCTGAAACTAAAGGAGTAGTTGATGGGAGAAGGAGGTCTCAAAGAATCAGGAGATTCATCTTGCCTATGTAGCACCAGGGGAACAGAGTGCAACGACTATCCCCCTAGTGAGATATGTCACTACCCTCACTACCAAGAGTACCCCTCGCTGTTCCCCTGATCAATAAGTACTCCTGTTTGAGTACTGGTGGGGCGGGGGGTGGACTGTCTACCTGGGGGAAGCACCAGTGTCCGTGCCTCTGGCGCCGAGTCCGGTCCTGTGGCTCAGAAGGGTAGGGAATGGAAGAGGAAGGCAGTAGTGGTGGGGGACTCTCTAGTTAGGGGGTCAGATAGGCGATTCTGTGGACGCACGAAAGAAACTCGGATGGTATTTGCCTCCCAGATGCCAAGGTCCGTGATGTTTCTATTTGTGTCCACGATATCCTGCAGTGGGAGGGAGAACAGTCAGAGGTCGTGTTACATATTAGTACCAATGACAAAGGTAGGAAAAGGGAAGAGGTCCTGAAAATAGACTACAGGAAATTAGGAAGGAAGTTGAGAAGCAGGACCGCAAAGGTAGTAATCTCGGGATTACTGCCTGTGACACGTGACAGTTAGTATAGGAATGGAATGAGGTGGAGGATAAATGCGTGGCTGAGGGATGGGAGAAAGCAGCAAAGATTCAGATTTCTGGATCATTAAGACCTCTTTTCGGGCAGGTGTGACCTGTACAGAAAGGGTGGGTTGCACTTAAATCCCAGGAGGACTAATATCTTGTTGGGGAGATTTGTTAACAGTACTGCGGAGAGTTTAAACTAGAATTGTTGGGGGGCGGGAACCGAACTGAAGAGACTGAGGAATAGGCGGTTGGCTCACAATTAGCGGAAGCTTGGAGACAGTGTCTGAGGCAGGACAGGCAGGTGATAGAGAATGGACACGCTCAGCCCGACATTTCAGATGTGTCTGTTTTAAAGAAAGGAGTATTGTGAACGAAGTGGTTGAGCTTAGGGCGTGGTTCAGAACTTGGAGCTATGATGTAGTGGTCATTACAGAGACTTGGATGGCTCAAGGGCAGGAAAGTGCCGGGTTTTAGATGTTTCAGAAAGGACAGGGAGCGAGGCAAATGAAGTGGGGCGTGGCACTGTTGATCAGAGATAGTGTCAAGCCTGCAGCAAAGGTGGACTTCATGGAGTGGTTGTCTACGGAGACTCTGTGGGTGGACGTTAGGAACAGGAAGGGGTCAATAACTGTACTGGGTGTGTTTATTATAGGCCGCCCTACTGGGATATCGAGGAGCAGATCGGGAAACAGATCGTGGAAAGGTATAAATACAACAGTTGTCATCGTGGGAAATTTTAATTTCACGAATATCAGTTGGCATCTCTCTAGAGCAGGTGGTGTAGATGGGTAGAGTTTGTTAGGTGTGGAGTTCTCCTTCGGTACGTTCCGATGAGACAGGGAAGTTATGGTAGGGTTTGGACGCGAGGAGAGCTTGCAAGTCAACCTCTGTTTTCAGACTGGCAAGGAAGATCTACCGCAGAAATCATCTAATATATGTGTCCGATATGAGAAGGGAGCTGAAAAAGGCTTATGAATTACCTGAGATCTCGGCTGCCAAGCGGAATCAAAGAAATAAGAGGAGGTATGATAAAAAAATTAGGTTCTCCTAATGCATGTCTGGAGACCGAGTACTCATAAAGAATCTGGGGCTACCTGGGAAGCACAAGTTGGCTGACCGCTGGAAGTTACGCACTATCGGGATTCTGCATCAGAAGCACCTTCTACCTCTGGAGCAAGAGGTGCGTGTTAACCCAGAGCCTGACCTGGACACTACACTTAGTCAGAGGATTCTGCGGCAACGTGGAGAGACTGAAGGACCCGGAGGATGAGGAAAAGGGGCTGTGGGATATGCTGCCTTTCGCCAACTCCCCAAAATGTGAGGAAGAGATTCCCAACCTTTCCCACACTGAGGCAGGTAACCTGGGTGTGGTGGGGGGGGGGGGGGGGGTTAGCAGTGCTCAGACAGGCTTGCAGCTGGACCAGGAAGCGGATGTAGGCTCCAAGTAACTGGGGATGAAGCTGAACAGAGGGTTCCGGTTTGCAGGAAGACAGGATTGATAGACCGGGGGAAGCCTCGTCATGTAAACCAGAGGTGTCCCAAGGAGAGTCGGAAACTGAAGGAGTAGTTGATGGGATAAGGAGGTCTCAAAGAATCAGGAGACTCTCAGGTAGGCTTTCCTATGTAGCACCGGGGGAACAGAGTGCTGCGAATATCCCACTAGGGAGATATGTCACTACACTTTACAAATGGATTGGAGTTGCTGACGTCACGAAATTCCCTTGACAGCGGTGTTATCAATCTAGGATGGCAAATTATTTCCAACTCATGAGGACATGACTATTTTGGTTGGGGGAGACTGTAATGGCCAGGTTCTTACTGTCACTGTTATGCTGTATGCGTTTCATATTGGCAGTTCTGTAAAAGCAGCTTGTTTTCAGCTTGTTTGGCTGGTGGTTGAACATAAGAGATGAGGAGACGTGCGCTATCCAATTCGGATGGTTGAATTAAGGGGATGTTTCTCTGGTGAGGGACACTAATGTTGGTCTTGGGCTTTTGTTCCAGAGGAGATGAGGAGAGAAGACGCTAGGAAGGACCATACGCTCCAAGTGGGAGAACCGTTTGTTCGAGATGGATTGCGAGCGACTTTCGGAAGGTGGTGTGAGCTTTCACGTTACCGAGCACCCAGCGTGTGAGTGACAGAGAAGTTTCAGATGAGCTCCAGCTCGTGCAATATGACTGTTTAATTTGGAGTGGGCTTTTTATTTTTCTATTCTTTATTTACCTTTTAATTAAGTTCAGATTCATAATTTCGTTAATCATATGCAGTATATAGTCTCTTATTTCTTGGCACTAATTTGTAACAGAGTAGCAAATTACACCGCATTCACACAAACCGGCGATTGGGGTGGGATCAAACCGTCTCAATCTCACGAGTTTGGGGGGAATTGAGAGTGTCTTCCTTTGACTTATGCAGCCAAGGAAACCAGAGTGTTTCACCTATATATCAGTGCATGCGCACAGACAGACAAAGGTCTGTTCTTTTAAAAGGAATAGGGAATTAAAGTGCCAGGAACAAAAAATATCGACGATAAGGAGGAGCCGTTGCTCATCCGCCTGTCGTTTTTACAAAGCACAGGCGAAGTGTCTTTAAATTTTCAATGAAGGACACAAAAGTAATAGATGTACCACTCCATCACTGTTTCCTCTCGATGGAGAGAAAAACTCCATGAACAGAAAATATAGAAATTTGAAGCGTATTGCAGGCCCTTCGGCCCACAATGTTGTGCTGACCATGTAACCTACTCCAGAGATTGCCTAGAATTTCCCTAGCGCACATCGCTCTATTTTGCTAAGCTCCATGCCTCATTCAGGACCAGGACATAATGGTGGCGAGGGTCGAACAGTTCAGAAATCAGGTAAAGAATTGTCCCTCAAAATGCAGAAAGAGATGGAGTGGAAGCGAAATGAAAAGGAGTTGTGAAGGTTGGTAGAATCTTGCTGACCAATAGAAATTGAAGAGCATGAAGACCAGGCCAATATCACCGTGCTGAATTCTGAAGAGGTGTGAGGAAAACATGCAAAGGAAATAATTGAGATGCAGAAAAGTATTTCTGTACATTGGTGGAGGGACGGAACTTTAGAGAAACCTGTGTGGAGAATTTTCCAACATTGGGAAAGTACAACGGAGACATGGAAGCTGTGAGAATGGAATCAAGCTGCAAAGGAGGAGTATGATGGTGGGGAATGGATGCAGGATGCGGAGCTGAGGAGAACCATGGAGTGAATACAAGAGACAGAAAAGACTGAATCCAACTTACACACTGCGGATAGGATACAATATAAAGGACGCAGCGGGATTTTTCCCCAGATGAGGAGTTACAAAAAGGGATAATTTGGAACTGTGACGGGGAGAATATCCTTCAGGAAACGTAGTGAACGTCTGTGACTTTTCACCCGAACTTCTGCGGAAACCCAGTCTTTGAAATACTTCATAATAGGCATTTTTAATATCACGTCAATGAGATTAGAGGTGGAAAATGCTAGAAATTCTTTGTAGGAAAATAGTAGCCGTAATGATGTCTCATTAAGCAATAGCTTCTGGTTATGTTTCATGTATCCACCCGGATTTCCGTCCATGTTCATAGTGTGATCACTATTCCCCAGATATTACCCAAGAGGCTATGCTCTGTTTACCTCGTTTCGTTCTCCTGGCACGCTTTCAGTTACGTGTACTTTAATTCTGCTTGGAGAATTATGGTGGGTGAGTTTTTGTTGTAATGCGTATCTAGCCCAATTCTCCACTGGAAAAATGCTCAAAAGTGGAAGGAATAGTCAGGCTACGGAGCTGACGGATGGTACTGGCGAAATTTCACTCGGTAGCTAAAGGTGGACGTCCGCGGTGGAGGGAGGGCTGTGCTGTCATGACTGAAAAAGCGCAGAACTGTGGAATCATGGGATGGATTTGGAGGGGACGCTGGAGTGATTTGGATACAAGTGCATGGCATGATAAACCCAGCGTTCTCGATTTAGTTGTGCCGTTATTGAGATCAGTTCTCTTTATATCGGTGTTGGAATGTCATGGGGGAAAATTCCGGTTATCAAAAGTTAAGTATATACAGTTCGGAAGGCCGTTCATCTAAGCGAATAAAGAGTCAGTATGGTCTTGTGCCGGGGGCGTCATGTCTCACAAAAGTGGCTGTGATTTTAAAGGAATAATCTCGACGAGTTAACGAAGCAGGAAGGTAGATAGAGTTTAGATGGAATTTAGTAATGTTTCTAAGAAGGTTCCCATGACAGATACAGAGACGCCGAGATGAATTGGCAAACTAGTCACACAATGAGCTTGGTAAAAGGATGCAAATGGTACTGTGCGTGTGTGTCTCTCTCTTCCCGGACGCCGGCAATAAGCGGTAGAATTGCTACTGGATCACTTGCTGTTTGTAAATCAGTATGTGAAACAAAATATGACTTAATGCACTTTGTGAAATAAAATTCCGGGGGAACATATAGACCTTTCCAGGGTCGATTTCAGTTATAACCTTGCAATGCTAGGTCATACCTCTCGGAATGCAGTGGAACAGTACAGCGAAAGTGTTTTTTGTTATTCCTGCATTGTTCACCGTGAGGCTTTGATTGGAAGAGTTCGGTCTCACAGCTGTTCGGAGCAGTGGTTAGAGCAGACTGAGAGCAACGGGTGCAATTCTGATTCCCACGCCATGGGAAGGATGTTGTAGGAACTGAGCAACGGTAGATCAAAATTCATCAGTTTGTTTTTGGTCTGTGGCGGGGGGCTTAACCATAAGGAGAAGTTTGATTGTTTCAAATAGAAAATGAAGTGAAGGGTCCTTGCCGAAATTTATACAATTAGGAGGAGGTGTATATTGTACAAATAGCCAACAGCTTTGTCTTTTCCTACGTCAGCAGTGGCTGAAACTACAGGCACCTGCATACACAGGTCGGAAGACATTCTTTTTCCGCCCAGTGCTGAGTGATTATGTCTACAGCAGACGTGCTGGATGCAGATGATAATAAAATAATGGAAACGTGTCTGGATAGCCATTGGTTAACAATGGTAGGGAGGGATACGGGATGTATTATGGCTCTGGGGATTGGCATAGTTCGCCATAGTCGAGCTGGGGCAGAATCTATGCAATATTGATCCCCCGCTGCAATCTACAAGAAGGTGGCTCTGTCACAGCGCTGACCGCAGCGAATCTCCACTGTCAGTATAAAAGCCATTGCAATTGCTCCAGCTTTACCCGAGTTACCCTGCGGCCAAATGTGCCCTGAGTGTCAACGCAGCTGTGAACCGGAACGAGTGAATGAAATCAACTGAGTGACCGGATACCGGGATTGCTGATGACGTCACGCTGTCAAGGATGCTCCTGCACGGAAATGGTGTTGAGTGTGATTTTATTTCAAGTCTACTTAATGGCGACACCCATTATACCTAAACACATAAAACCCAGATGCACATCGCGACCCAATGACGGATGTCCGATGCGGAGAATTAGTTTTTTTTTAATGAACTTTCAACCTTTAGGAACACGTGCTTTGCTTTACCTGTGCTTTTTAACTAATATTAAAAACAGAGTCCAAGGAGATTTTAACACCAGCCGCATTTCTTCTCTAAACTTAGTCTGCGTCGCTGTATAAATGCAGGTGTTCGTGCAGGAGCTCAGGTACATGAGCATGTAGCCGACTTCATTGGCGACATAGGCAGCCGAGTCGGTGTAATCGCCGTCGTAATGCACGGTTCCTGCGATTCGGGTGGTCGGAAAGCTTACGGCAACCGTCACCCACAACAGGATGAAACTGCCGGACACACTAAAGAGCAAAACGATGGATTTCCGGCGGCTTTCCATCTCCGGATCCTTCTGTGTTTGACTGCTGTGACCGCGCAGTCCGCGGCGCACTTTACTGGCTAATAAAATGCGCCTTACTGTCAGACAGTTAAACAGGGCTATCAGAACAAAAGGTAATATAACCGTTAAAATACTCTGCAGAAAAGAGAATGCAACTCCCACAAGAGACGTCATGAACCACGAGCTCGGCTGACAGCCCCGTTGAATACCGTTAACTATACGCACAGGTTTATACTCAAATAGATAAGGGACGCTCTGTAAATGCAACAGGAGCGGCACGGTTATAATGCTGGTAACAGCTGTCCTCTCTGTGCAATATTTCGCTTTCAGTTTCTGACAACAGATCGCTACAAACCGATCGACTGTGAACAGGACAGTGTACCAGACCGAGGTTTGCAGGCTGGTCGACATGAAGGACAGAAAGACCTTACAGGCGGATGTGTAGGACAGGAAGGATGTTGGAATCTGGTACATGACGATATGATAGCCGATTACACAGAACAACATCACCAGGAGATCTGCCATTGCCATGGCAAACATGTAGAGGGATATACATTTGGAAAGGCCGCAATTCCCACGGAAGAGGACCACCATTGTCAACAGGTTCGCTAGGGAAAGAAACACAAAGTGTGAATTACAAACAGGAGAAGCGTTCTCGGAGTCCAATGTGAAAATACTTTTCTGAGTGATCAGCATAATTACCGGGGAAATATATTCCAAGAGAAAATAAAAACTCCTCATTCAGTGAACTAAAAATGATCGAAGACGAACTGTGCATTTGCTGCTGGTTAAGTTGCTGGTGACATGCTCTCGATTTCCCTTGGCGATGTAACCGAGAGGGGGCAGCACTGCTGCTCATTCGCCATCACAAACCGGAAAAACAGAGATTACCATCTTCTCCCATACCTCCCTTGCGCCCTTCAGTCCCTAGCCATGGGAGCTTCATTTCAATGGCTCTTACCCTTGTGGCCCCATTCAGGCACAAGCCGTAGGGAATCAGAGCCGTGACTGAGCTGAGCACAGTAGCTGTCGTAGGGTCGGCTGATGTGAACTCGACAGATTCCACTCAAAGGAACTTTCATAATTATTGAGCCAGTACTGGCCCGGAATAAGTGGGGTCACGCTCGCTGTCGGTCACCAGTTGCAGTGTGAAACCGATGCACTCGTTCCCTCCTTTTAATCAATGAATAGGAGCGGGGCCCAGTGAACAGAATCGGACTTCACTGACTGGTGAGTGTCATTGTCATTGACTTCATTGTCGCTCATACACAATCCAGCTTAAACTCGAATAGCTTCAGAAACGTCAATCAATAGATAAACTCCTCCACTTGGATATATTTGCCCTTTTGCTCACATTCGTTATCATCTTGCAGGTGCAATTGGGAAAAATTATTTCAAATTCCCATCTAGACACCTCAGGCCTGTGCTTGTTATATGTAATATAATTTCCAACTCGTACGGGTAAGACATATTATTAAAGGTTTGATCAGAAAACCTAAAGTGGCGGGAAGAGAGAGAGAGAGAGAGAGAGATGAAGGAAGTAGAATTTAGCCAGCTACTCCTCTCTCTGTACAATTATAACCAATTGGAGGGTGCTGTGTTCAGCGGCATTTGGTACAATCCACCATGTTCCCACAATTTGTACTGTTCCATTGTTCCTTCAAAAAAAAAGTTATGTCACAAAATACATTTCAATCCGTAACAATCCGTGGGTATCCAATTTACACCTGACAGCGGAGAGGATTCATTTCTCTGAATTTGCGTAGCATCGTCCGGGGTGAACTTTGGAGTTGGGGGGCCGCAGCGAACGTGATCCACCGGAGAAGTGCATCTCAGCAGCAGTAGTCTGCCGTGTCTCCGCGCTGGGTTGGTTTCGCTAGTACACGACACCTGGTGAAATGATGGTTAATAGAAGATCGTCCCTAACATTTCAGACAGAGGATGTGTCAACTTACCCGGAACACCGAAAGCTGCGAGAATAGGGTAAAATATAATCCTTACATGCCGGATTATTGGTAAAGCCATTTTTGGGTATTGTACAAAATGTGGCGCACCCCTAGCTCTGAGTGCCACTCGCGTTCTGAACTCGCTGCCCTTTTATACATTAATCTGTACCCCAATAATAAAAAAAACAACAGCAACAAAAGTTGCACAATAACTCGAGTTAGTTACAGTCAGTTAACAAACAAGGCACCATTTCAAATTCTGTGTTCTCTCGGCACCACAGGGAATACTTAAAGCTCAGTCCATAACACCGTCTAGTAAAATATGCAATCAGAAATTTTTGAAAGCTGTTCCGCGCATTCCGGATTGAAATGCTAGTCATGACCTATCACCTATTTTATTTTTGTCTCCATATTCATTTTATTTAATATTAATTGTAAGACACCTCGCTCCATATTTCTCAAAGCAAATGTTAGCTCTTTGCGAGCTCACAATTTATCCTGGAACTCCATGTTATGAACACTACAGCGGGCTTGCACAGTCTTAGTTGCCCAGTAAATGTGTAGAACATTCCGATTTCATCACCTTATTCCAACTTCGCTCATACGTCTTCCGTCACGATGAACTCACCAGCCCGGTGTGCAGGCAAGAATGACAACGTCAGCACGAAATGTTTTGAAGTATCCCCTGCTTGTGACATTGAAGGCTAACAATCTCTGTAATATACTCTGTAACAAATATCACCAATACCAGACGTGCATCGGCTTTTCTGGCTCCGAAAAATGTCTCAGTCAATGATGGTGCATATTCCCATCATGATTTGTTTCCATCATCAGAATCGGAATCACCCTTAGGATCTCTGGTAAATATCGTGAAATGTGTTACTTTACGACAGTATTACAGTGCAATACGTCCAAAAATGTTACAGTAATAATGTCACCCTAAGAAATAATTAAACAAGAGAGATAGCGCAAAAAGAACACAAAATAGTGACGTAGCTTTCATGGGTACAAGAATCGTTTCGAAAGCTGAGGCCTGATGGGAAGAAGCTGAGCTGGGACATGAAGAGGCTTGGCGAGCATTTCAGAGATACTGACGGCAGCTCCCTGAGCATTAACATAGCTATGAGCAAAGATGAGAACGGGAAATGTGGTTAAGTGTTTAATTTGGAGGAGTGTCCATCTCGATGCCATTTGTCAGGAACCTGGGAACGAAAACTTGGAACGGGATGTGTTCAGGAAAATGCTCAACAGAAATGTGGGCATCGGTCAGGGAGCTCTTGCTTGGTTTTCAGGGTGGGATTGTTCCACCGAGGCAGGGACAGGATGGTAAGGTGAAGGAATCATGGCTGTGACGAGATGTGAAATATCCATTCCTGGGGAAGAAAGAAGCATACTTAAGATTTAAGGCTAAAAGATCAGAGAGAGCTCTGGAGAGTTAGAAAGTCGCCAAGAAGGATACAAAGAATGGATATGAGCTTGGAGGGGCTGGAAAAAAATGTGGCGAGTAGTATGAATGATCTTCCCTTTTCTTTGTCCACTCCAGTCGTTTCTACACGTATGTGAAGAACAGGAGGGTAACGGCGCTACTGAATAGTTTGCTTCAACATCGGCCATTGCACAGTTTCCAAACAGGTTTTATGCCATGGACCAAACCCATTCGGCAAGGGCTCCGTAGACGCCGATTAGGAACCTCAGAGGGATATTGAGGAATGTGATGTAGGCGTGAACGGGCTGATATGCTGGATTATGTCAAAGTTTAGAAGGAAGATGCGTTGGACATTTTGATGAGCATCAAGATAGATAGGTCCCCGCAACCGAAAGAACAGTATCACAGGTTAATACTGCATGCAAGGGAAGAGATTGCTTCAGCTTTGGCGTCCTTGCTGGTCGCATGAATAGGACCAAAGGATTAGGTGGTGTGAGGATGCGGCATATGTCATTACTTTGTCCAAGAAATTTAACAGGATTAGCCCTGAGAACGGTAGACCAATTGATCAATTCACTAATAGGCGATGTTGGGGAGAATTCCTGGAGATACGATTTGGGAACTCCACGATTCTCGGCTTATTAACCTGTAATTGGATCTTGGACTTCCTTATTAATCGTACCCAGGCGGTGAAACTAAGCAAGTGTGCAGAAACTTCTCAACCTTGAACACAGAGCACTCACCTCTACTCTCTCTTCGCCTGTGACTGCGCTCCCGCTCATGCTACAAACTCAGTCATCATAGTCGCAGATGACACAACTCTGATTGGATTAATCACAAATGCTAATGAGTCTGCAAATAGAGATGATGAACCTCACACTATCACTCGACATCAGGAGGACAAATGAAATGATAATTGACTTCAAGAATGCGCGAGGTCTCGACCAAGCTCCACTGTTACTAACTGGTGAAGCAATGGAGACTGTCATCATGTTCATGTTTTTGGGGATCAATATCACCGAGGACCTCTCTCGGCCAATCAACACAACCTCGACAGCAGCGAAGCTACGACAGTGACGATGCTACCCTGGGTGCTGAGGCGATATTTTTTGAATTTAATACAACTGAAGGAATGTCAAATCTGGTTATATGGGACACGTTGAAATCTTTTCTTAGGGGACAGATAATTTCATTTTCAGCAGCCTTAAGAAAGAAAACTAAAGCGGAATTGGCAGTGCTTAATAATAAAATTAAACAGATAGATAAAGCGTATTCAGTTAAACCTACTGAAGACCTATATAAAGAATGGGTCGAACTTAAATCACAGTATGACTTGCTTCAGACCTTTCCCATTGAACAACATTTTTTTTTTAAATCTAAAATTTTATTTTATATACATGGGGAAAAATCTTCTAAGTTTTTAGCAGATCATTTAAAAGCTGGGATGTTCAAAAGTCAGATTTTTAAAATTCGTCGACCAGATGGAACAGAAACATTAAATCCTTATGAAATTAATAAGATATTTATGGACTTCTATTCTAATCTTTACAAATCTGAATTCTCTGATAGCACTATTATTATGAATGGATTTTTGCAAAGGTTAAACTTTCCTCAAATTTCGATTCAAGATGTTGATATGTTACAAACGTTTGTAGATGCACCTATTAAACAAGAGGAGATAGCCAAGGCTATATCCTCTATGCAGTTAGGTAAAGCTCCGGTACCTGATGATTATGCGGTAGAATTTTACAAGACTTTTCAAGAAATGCTTATACGACATCTTCATCAAACGTTTACCGATTCTACATCCTCTGGATACCTTCCTAAAACTTTTTATGAGGCACTAATTTCATTGATTCCAAAAAAAAAGGGAAAGGCCCACCGGAATGTGTATCCTATAAATCTATTTCTTTATTGAATGTAGATATTAAAATCCTCTCTAAGCTTCTAGCAAATAGGCTTGAGAATATCTTGCCTAATGTTATCTCAGACGATCAAACAGGATATATCAAAAATAGGTAATTACATTTTAATATTTGAAGATTGTTAAATATCATTTATTCCACCTTAGCCAAGGATTCTGAATGTATTCTATCTTTGGATGCAGAGAAAACCTTTGATAGGGTGGAGTGGCCTTATCTATTTCAGGTTTTGAAGAGGTTTAATTTTGGTCCGGGATTTATTTCCTGGATTAAATTGATTTATCAGGCCCCGGTAGCTGCGGTTATGACTAATAATCAAAAGTCTCTTCATTTTAGATCATATAGAGGCACCCGTCAGGGTTGTCCCCATAGTCCTTTATTATTTAATTTGGCTTTAGAAACACTTGCTATTGCTCTTAGGGATTCTAATTCTGTGCGGGGTATTAAGAAAGGGGATAAGTTATATAAGGTTTCGTTATACACAGATGATTTATTAGTTTAGATTACAAATCCTAGGAAATCTAATCCTTTTATATAAACTATGTTTACCGTATTAGGCATTTTTTCTGGATTTAAACTTAATTTAGATAAAAGTGAACTATTTCCTATTAATAATTATTGTGATTATTATGATCAAATACCTAATATTACCAAAAACCATTTCACTTACCTCGGCATCAAAATTACTAAAAATTTTAAAGACCTATATAGGTATAATTTCTCCCCTTTTGATGAATATACTCAGCAGGCGCTTTCTAAATGGTCACCAATGTTGTTGCCATTGATATGTCGAATAAATGCTATTAAAATGGTCAATCTACCGAATGTTTTATATATTTTCCAAGCAGTTCCCTCTTTCGCTTGAAAAAAAAGATAAAATAGATTGTCTGATTTTGTCTTATGTTTGGAATAATAAAAGCTCTAGAGTCAATAAACTTTTATTGCAAAAACCAAAAAAATGATGGAGGACTGGTCTTATCAAACTTTAGATTTTATTATTGGGTAATTAATATTCGTTATATTACTTTTTGGATTTATGATATAGACGACCAAGATCACCTTTCATGGTTACAGTTGGAGGAAACTTCAGTAACGGGGTTTTCGTTAGCTCCTTTATTAGGAGCTCCCCTTCCGTTTTCGCTCTCCAGAAATTCTAATTTCTTTTTTAAACCATCAACCTTTGATAAGGCTTTCTTAACATGGAAAATTAAGGTAATACATCTTATTTAGATGTGTATTTACAGGACTGTTTAATGCCCATTTCGCAGTTAATGGATAAATATGACATCTCTAATACGCATTTATTTTAGATACCCACAGTTTAGGAATACTTTACGTGATCTTTTACCGAATTAATCCTTGGCCTGCTCTTTAAATTTGGCTTATGCTATTTTTCAGCTTAAACCTTTTCAAAAACGATTAATGGCTATCATTTATAAACAGTTAACGAATGCTCGCATGTCGCCTAATTATAGGCTTCTACACATCTGGGAAATAGAACGTCAACATTCATTTTCAGATAATCAATGGAGTAAAATATATTATCTTATCAATAATTCATTTATATATGAATGCCATACCTTAATTCAGTATAAAATAGTACACAGGGCCTATATGTCCAAAGATAAATTGGCGCACATTTTTCCTAATATAAGCCCTATTTGTGACAGATGTAACGCAGGTGGGTAAACTAACTCTTATGTTTAGGTCATGTGTAAGCTTAAACAATTTTTGGAGGGATGTGTTTAGAATATTATCTAAAGTTATAGATGTGGATGTTCAACCCAATTCACTTACAGCAATTTTTGGAATTATTCCAGGGGAAGCAAGCAAAGTGTCTGTTTCCGCTCCACATGTGATGGCTTTTTCAACTTTACTGGTTAGGAGAGCCACCTTGCTATACTAGAAAGACTATGAACCGCCTACTGTTGTTATTGGCTCTCCTCCATTATGTTATGTCTAAGCTTGGTGAAAATTATAAACCGGACATTTGATACATCTTTTCGGAGATGACTGGAAGGATGGAAGGATGTGTTTTTTTCTCTCTCTCTTTCTCTTTTTTTTCTAATTTTTCCTCAATTGGACTACCCAATCTTGCTTTATCTTTCTTTTTTCTGTTTTCTTTTTTGTTTTAGTTTTGTTAGTGTTTTCCCTTTATCAAATAAAATTTCCAATCTTTTTTATGATTGTTATTGGGAGTTGTAGTTTTTTGAATATATTGTATATATAACAGACTAACATTTTACCCGTCCCATGATCCTTTCCCTTCTCCAGCTCTGTATCACTTTCGCCAATCACCTTTCCAGCTCTTGGCTTCATCCCACCCCCTCCGGTCTTCTCTTATCATTTCGCATTTCCCCCTCCTCCCACTACTTTCAAATCTCTTACTATCTTCCGTTTCGGTTAGCCCTGACGAAGGGTCTCGGCCTGAAACGTCGATAAAGCCTCGCCCTGTAGCTGCCGCCTGGCCTGCTGCGTTCCACCAGCATTTTGTGTGTGTTGTTGTTTGAATTTCCAGCATCTGCAGATTTACTCGTGTTAACATTTTATCTATCTGATTTTGACGATATATACTTTCTGTTTTTTTATTGTTGTTTATATGTCTTTTGTATTATCTGTTTGCTAAACTCCTCCACTGATTTGTTTATTCTTTATTTGTGTTACGGATTCAAGCAACAATAAATATATGAGTTAAGCAGGGTTTTTTTTAATAACAAATAACATGTTTATTAAACACTGAAAACAAACCCCCCAAAAGTAAACAAATCACTTACGTAACCGGAAGTCAGCTGTTGTGCGGCAGCTTGAACAGTTCTTAAAGTATTGAAGCTTAAACAGTTCTTAAAGGAATGAAGCTTAAACAGTTCTTAAAGCGATGTTGCAAAAACAGTTCTTCAAAGTAGTATTGCCAAAAGCTCAAAATGCTCACAGTCCATTTAAGGGAGAAACTTTTTAAGACGATTTAAATTCTCTTTTCCGTCGTGTTGTTTCAGTTCCCAATATCGATCTTTTTCCCACGAAGAATTTACGAAATGAAACGGCTTAAAGGCACTGACCTTTCCTTTACAGAACTATTCCCAATCCTTTCTGCTGTTTCGCAGGGATTAACACGAGAACAGTCAACGAATTCCTTCCGAATAAGGATCAAACAAGGTTGAACTTGTTTCACCGTCGAAATCGATTCTCTTCGATCTTTAACTCCCGAACTCCGATCTCCACTCTCCACTGATTCTCAACTAGCAGTATTGTAAACAAACGGCAGGCAATGACCTTTTAAACTTTAGGCATTAGATAAAACTTCATCTTTCGACTATACTGCGTCATAACATTAAATCACGGACTGGCATGAAGTCAACATGGCAAATCCAGCCCGGAACTGCCCCTCCTCACAGGGAGGAGTCTTCCTTTTATACCCTGTAACAAAAACCTGTCACAGATCCTCTACTGGCGGGAAAATGACGTCGCTCCACCATCACAGCACCATTACCTCAAGTCCAGTATAGCTTCAATCCCATTCACGTGACAAGGGTACCACTGTCACGTGTCACGAGTACGTAACATTTGAAAATCAATAAAAAGATAGAAAAAAGAAATGAACAAGAAAAGTCACAGCCAAGATAACAGCCAAAGAGAATGACTACAACAGAGCAGCAATTAGTGGGAGGTTGGAGGATTGAGAAGCTTTTGAATCCAACATCATAAAACTAAATACGTCAGAAGCTTGGAAAATATGGAATGTGAAGGTAAGCCAGCCAATAATGTTAAAGCGGATATCAAATGTTTTTCAGGTACATAAAGTGTAAAAGTAGGGAGGACGTTAATATCGGACCGCTGGGAAATGATGCTGATGATGTAGTAATAGGGGAAGTGGGAAATTTCGGACGAACTGGATAAGGAGCTTTCATCAGTCTTCAGCGTGGAAAACAACAGCAGTATGCTGGAGATCCGAGAGTATCAGGGGCAGAGGTGTTGTATTTGCCATTATTGGGGAGAAGTTTCTTGGAAAACTGAACGCTCCGAAGATAGATTGTCACGTGGGTCAGGTAGTATATACATCGGAGTACTAAAATTGGTGGCGGAAGAGGCATCAGCAATGATTATTCATTAAGCAAATGATTGGTGCATGGTCCCAGAGTAATGGAAAATTGCCAGAGTCTTTTCACGTTTCAAGAAATGAGCGAGGCAGAAGAAAATAAAACGCAGTCTGGCCGCAGTGCTTGGGAATACGTTGGACCCGATTGTTAATCCTGTGGTTTCGGTGTACTTAGTAGAAATAACAAAAGGGTTAACAATAGAGAATAAGTGGATGCTGCGTACTTGGGCTTTCGGAAGGCCTTTGCAAAGGTGCAACCCATGAGATTGCTTATCAAGTTAAGAGCTCATTTGATTACATGAAAGTTGTTAGTCTGGATCGAGCAGTGGCTGATTGGAATAAGCCTTTTACGATTTGCAGCCGGTGAGCAGTGATATTCCTTTAGGGTTTGTGTTGTGACTTCTTCTTTTTACTTTATAGGCCAAGACCTGGATGGTGGATTTGGTGCCTTTTTACAAGGTTTGCGGTCGATCCTAAGATTGACAGGTAGTTTTGAGGATGCAGAGGGGCTACAGAAGGGCTTATACAGATTAGGACAATGGGAAAAGAAGTGGCAGATGGAATACAGTCTCCGGAAGTGCCTGGCCATGCACTTAGATTCTGAAGAAATAACTGTTTTAAATATGGAGAGAAAATTCAAAAGCAGATGCGTAAAGAGTCTGGGTCACTTTATACAGGATTTCATAAAGGTTAATATATAGGTTGAGTCGGTGTGTGGAAGGTCAATTCAACGTTTACATTCAGTTCAAGTGGACTAGAATATAAAAACAAGGATGTAATTTTGAGAATTTATCTTGCATTGCTGAGGCCTTACTTGGAGAATTATGAGCAGTTTCGGTCCTCTTATGTATGAAAAGGTGTGATTACATTGGACATCGTTCAAAGTGATTCACGAAAATGCTTCTGGGATTGAATGGCTTGTCACATGTACAACTTTTGATGCCTCTGGGCCTCTACTCACTGGAATTCAGAAGATTAACTTCCTTGAGCCCCATCGAATGGTGAAAGGGTTCGATCCAGTGGATGCGGGGAGGATGTTTTCTGTGATAGGAGGGCCTCAGACTAGCGAACGCAGCCTGAAGTTAGAGGAGTATCTTGTTAGAGCGCAGATGAGGTGGAATGCCTCTGGCCAGAGTATGGCGACCTTGGGGAATTCGTTTCCACAAGCGACTACAAAGCCCAATTTTTTTCAGTATATTTAAGGCAGCAGTTGATAGATTATTGATTAGTGCGAGCATGAAGGGATATGGGGAGCAGCAGAACACTGGTGCTGACTTTAGCTTATTTTATCATAAGCCCTCCGGTACCCTGGAACCTCTTTTTAATGGACACAAACTTGTTTCCAAACATTGGGCAAGTTAACTGGTTTATAATTTCATTTTATTTTCCTCCTTCAGTTCTTAAAGTATGGAGTGACATTTCCAAAGTATCATTCCTAAGGTATTCCAGAGTCTACTGACTTTTGTAACATCTTTACTAATGTTTCTACAACATCTTCAGCCATCTCTTTCAGAATTCTTGAGCAGTGTGAAGTGTATCTGTTTCAGGTGACTTTTCTACATTTAGACCTTAGCTGGCCAGAAATAACTATATTCTGCAAATCAGTGAATCACGTTCATTGGAAGTAGACAAAAATGTCTTTTTTCTTAAAGGAATGGAGGCTGCTGTTTGTGAAGCTGTTCTGCGTCCCCCATTATGTGAACCGTTATAGTTCGGAGGATTCACAGTTTTAATGTAGACACTATAATGCTCCAGGGAATTTAGACACATTTCCAAATATAAAGAGACTTGTGAATCAGTTGTTCTTTGGCGTGATACGACAAGCAGGTTTGTGAATAATGGGACCTATGAACTCCCCTATTGATTCAAGCTGGTTAGTAGTTTTCTAACTGACTTCAGACATAGAGCCATAAATTGGAAATTGTCACTTGCAGAAGAGGACTCTCAATGGATAATGTTCTGGACCAGGGCCAATAATAAGGTGACCCAGGTCAGTCAGCTGACTTCAATGGGGGACTGAAACGCGACATTTGTACTGATAAATGATTAACAGTAACGATCTTGGACAGCTAAACAGGGACAACGGTACGGAGAAGAACCATCGCAGATCAATGAAGGAAACTACGTCACGTCAGATGCATGCAAATTCGATCGGGAACAGCAAACCAGCGTCAGCTTCGTTCCAGGGTGTTAGCTTTTCTATCCTTTGACTGTTCATACACACAGGGTCAGAGACACCTAGTTGGTGTGCACACAAGCATTCAGCTGTGTAAAATCACATGAATTTTAATTCAGAAAATAAATGTATTTGTCAGCCGATACAGCTTCCCTGTGTGCTGAACTGATCATTATTACTGAGAGGTAATCCTTGTAACGCATTGTCTGAATAATAATATCTACATCTGAATTCATCGCAAAATGTATGTAAATCTGCTGAAAGCCACAAATCGGAACACGACTGAACCAATCCGAAAATACCTTGCAATTGAGAAATGGGTATGCTAGGTTATCCCAGAAACTCGGGTTTTACAAGCTGGAGCTGAGAGAAATAGTAAGAAATAACAAAAAATATTGCTAATAATAAGTTACTTGTAATCCCTTTCAACCCCATTCTTCCGTAACCTTTGAGAATAAAGTGCTGGTGTGGTCCTGTCAGGATAACCGGCAGTGTTGATGCTGACGCCATTAGGGAAACGCGGGTTTCCAGAGACACTGACGCGCTGTATAAGGATAAGAAGGATGTGCATGTAACACCCTGGAAAAGGGTTCACTGCTAATGAAATGTTTTTCTTCTGCAGCAGCAGTGGTCGGGTTGTGGCTAGAAATAACAGGGACGTAGGAATTGGCGCCATCCAATGAGGGGACTGTTTTATTTCTTGTTGTGTGCTGAGTACCGGGTGATCTAGGTTTTTTGTTCGGCAAGAGGTGAGTAGAGAAGACGCCTGAAAGGAGAGCTCGCAGCAAGCAGGACGGAATGAACTTGGATTGGGGTCGGGAGTCGACGAAGCCTGGGGAAATCGATGGAGGACCAGCGGAAGGGAAACCGTGAACTCCAACATATGTATATTTGGCTTCATCATTAAAATGGACTTGTTTGTTTCCTTTACTAACCCTTTAGTCAAATTAACAATTATAAAGCTAAGTCGTTTAATTGAATCTGGTGCACTGTCAGTTATTTGTAACGGGGGAACTGGTCACGCAGCATCCGCACAAGGTTTTGCACATCAAATACGTCACGTTTGGCGGGGCCTGAGACTGTCGGACCGAGACTAACGCCAGTCGAACCGGAGAGTTATAGGTATATTATGTTTAGGCGACAAGGAACAAATGCGGTTCACAGGGAGTATAAGAAGTGCAGAGAACAAGGTATGTTCTTGTGCCGTGTCTCTCCCCACTGTCACGTACTCCGATGACCGCTAGTTCTGTAATGTCAAGATGGAAAAACCTGCGACCGCCTCTGGGAAGCACTTAGGTATTTTGCTTACTAACCAATAGAATAATTGACGTGAGCGGAAATTTCGCTGCACTGATGAACTGCTCTCTGAACTTGGACTGAGTCACCCCATAACTAAACGTGTTTGTGCAACAGCTTAGTGTCAGCAACATGTATCCTGTGTTTTGAAGAATATATTCCGAATCGTTGTAATTATTCGGGTTCAGCCCGGCAATGGTGTCATAAAGAAATTCGGGAACATTCACTGACCACAGGATGATGAAGCTTCCGGAGATGGTGAGAAGTAAGATCACAGACCTCCTCCGGCTCTCCATCTCCGGGTCACTGCGGTTCTCCAACTTGCTCTGACCCCTCGGCACTTTACGGACGCGACTTGTCACTAAAATGTGTCTTACTGTCAGAACATTCAACAGTAATATTAACACGAAAGGGAGTAACGGGGTTAGAGCCGTAGAAATCCATCTATATCCCAGCCACCTGCGATCCGTATAGTAGCCTGGCTTTGTAATACATTCGCAGGGCAAATTGCCAATCACTTTCAGAGGATGAAATCTAAAGAAGTAGGGTACATTTTTAAAACAGAGCAGAACGCCGGTTGTTGTCAGAACCACAGCCGCAGTTCTCCCGGTGCAATACTTTGCTTTCCGCTTTTGGCAAGACATGGCGACAAACCGATCAAACGTAAACGTGACGGTAAACCAGAACGAACAGTCCATGGCTGCAAATCCCAGGGCAGAGATCGCACTGCACATGGGGGTAATGTCCAGGAAACTCCCGGGGAAGAAATAATGACTGATCCTCCAAAGTATGACCTCAAAGATGATGGTTAGTAGATCCGCCGTTGCCATGGATACCAGGCAGCGAGTGGTGCAGGTAGAGAGACCACACTTTCCCCGGGACAGGATTACCATCGCCACAAAATTCACTGGGGGAACAACAGAGAGAGCGAGTGAATTACTGTACGTACACAACGCTGGAAGAACTCAGCAGGTCAGGCAGCATCCGTGAGAAAAGAGTAGCCAACGTTTCGGGCCGAAACCCTTCATCCTTGAGAAAATACTCAGCATCTGCAGGTGTATTTTTGTGAGTGAATTACTGTCTCGCCGGTCCATGGGTCTCAGGGCAGAGATAAGCCTGAAAAAAGAACACAATAAACCTTTTCAGACAACTCAGTTCCAGAGGTTTAAATTGTGTAAGGAAGGCGTAGCAATTACCTCACACACATGCACGCTAGGTGAAAGTGTACGGTGTCCGGTACCGGAAGATGAGCAGTGTTTGGGAAGGAATAATTGTCAACTCATTTCCGAGGGCGTTTTGGAAAAACAATTTTGAACTCCAAACATCAGGTTTTCGGCTGACGTGCAAAGCCTGGATAACTCGGCAATTTTTCGGCGATGGTCACTGCCGCGTTCCTCTCACCTATGTTCTAATACACTCCCCATACTGTAAAAAGCCCCGCTCCCTCTCCTCTTTCCGTTTACAAAGTTCAAAACAAGTTTACTTCTCCCGTTCGCTTGTCTTCCCCTCACCCTCGACTCCCGGTTCCCACTTCCGCACAGAAGGCTCGCTTCTTTTAAATTCTGCAACTACGCTTGTCCGCGCTTTCTTCACACTACTCCATGGAATCCAATCAGAAAGATTTAATTTTCGTTTTTACAGATTCTGCATGATCCGCTGGATTTTCCGGGTATTTTGCACGTTGGTGGTTATACCATTCAATTTCCAAAGGGAAAAGAATATAAATATTTCAAAACATCAGTCTGTTTTAGCGGTTTCACATGTTCCTTACCACGTCTGACCTTCATCGCACACTGCTGAGTTGGCTCTTAATGCCGTCTTCACTTCACTGATAAGGTGTGGAAACAGACCCTGATACACTGAGACGCACATGAATGCTGTCTGGTTTGAAGTCGAAATCACAAGCGGTGTTTAACGTTTTCCGCTTTTCTCACCGGGCTGTCATTTCCAGCGTCGACTTCAAACTTACAGCAATTTCTTGAAACAAGTCGCAAAACCTTTAACTTTTAAATGAAAGCATGTTGCTCTATTCATATGAAATTACAACAAATCGCCCGAAAAGGAGCCGAACGCACTGAGTTATCGGACTTTACATTATCAGCGGCTTTGCATTGATTATTTGAAACTGCTTGTCAGGAAACCACAAAAAGTAATACATCTGCCGGAACTCCGGCACAACATCCGGTTTAGTGTCAGGCGAGGCCATGGACTAAACTGCAATGGAAATTCTGAACGGACACAGAGTTTTGTCACAATGTCTGCACTCACTGATACACCGCCATCACAACACTGTCAGTAACTGAACGAGTCAACAGACCGCGCACACAGAACCGCAAAAGTTAGTTAGCATAAGTTCTTACCAGGAACACCAGTAACGGCAATGACCATGTAATATATCTTTTTTTCACACGGTAAATTGTTTCAAACATGCTCTTTGAGATTCCGCCTATCTTCCAGCTGCCCGTGATCTCGCTGAACAAATACGGAGCTGATGAATCTCCATGGTCATTCATTTATACCCGCTCCAGCGCATTGAATATTCAATACGATTGAAGCCGACGTGCTTTCCAACATCTGGGGTAAAAATAAACATGATGTATTTCAAGTAAAATCCCAATTGTGATGATGTGTCGATAGTTTCGATGCAAAATTGCAAAATCCCAAATGAAGGTTCGAGAAATCAATGAATATTGTTGCGAAATAGTTTCAGGCTCACTTCACGTTTCATTATTGTTGTTGTTTATCTTCTCTATTCCTAGGCTCCATTGACTATCTCATACATTGTGCACATGACACTCGAATTGGAGCCATGCTCAAATTGACTGAGCATCTGGATTCATTACATTTGTATCAACAATGGCTTTTTTTTTTGCTATTGAACTAAGTTGTTAGCGTTGAGGTAGATAGTCGTATTTACATATTCAACAATCTGAACTGCACTGTAAATACAACTCAACACTGATTTTTTTTTGCCTGATGCAGCACCTTGATGCACTTATGGATTGAATTGTCGGAACTGAATGCAAGAAGAGCATTTCACTGTGTCTAGACTGACGTCGCAGCGGCAGGTCGTCAGTTCTGGGATAAAACTGATCAGTTTTTTCAAATGGATATTAAAGGACAGGCTGCGGTCAATATTGAGGTACATTCCATGGGTGAGTACGGGTGGGATATTCACAAAGAGTGAAGGGCTACTCGAGAGTGCTGATTTAAAGAAAACAAAGAAAAAAACCATGAGATGAAAGTTCAAACATCAATGAAGATAGGCAGACAGATTGATCATGTGTTGTTCGATACATTCCGAATACCGCCCTTCACTGACGGGAAAGGTCATGATGCAATATTATACAACAAGCGTGATTTAAGTATAGTACTGCCCCTTCTACCCATAAGAAATGTATGTAATTGCAGCGGTGCCGGTGCTCAGGAGTTTCACCAAGAAGTTGCCGAACGTGAAACATTACAGATTATCGGCAGATAAACTGTTATTCTCTTCTCCAAGCGGAGGAGAGCGCGGTGTTTCATACAGAAGTTTAAACGTTATTAGGCACATAGATGTTTTCAGTACTGGGAACCATTTTTCCGTATCAGGTGCATCTTTAGCGAAGGGCAAACGTTGAGTGGAAGAGTAAGTTTTAGTGCACGTCAGTGTAACGTGTTGACTGCCTTCGTTTCAGTTTGATGTAAGGGAATGACTCAGCGATTTAGTTGCATACTTGCTGACGAAGTTATATCGTCTGCTATAACTCTGTTACTTGGACAGAGTTCGAGGGATACTAACTCTTTGTGTCAGAGGGACACTTCAGGGGTGAGTGCGAACCACGGACACGCCTCGGAGCGTGAGCTCTGGAAGCCCGCAAAGAGGAGCCAGGCGTAAATACTGAGGTACTGGTGAGGCCCGAGCTGCCGAAGCCCTCAGATGTACAGGTGGACAAATGGCACCGTGTGTCAGGAACACTTCGGAGCGGGTAGTCACGCTCTGGCGGGGGATGCCAATGGCGCACCACCTTCCGGTGATGGTAAAGTCTAATATTCCTGTGAGACCAGCCGGAGAGAAGGGCCCTTCGGGAAAGGAAAGTTTACAGCCAAGTCGTTCACTTTTGGTCACTTCCCGGTACCTGAAGGTTGACAGAGGAGGTTGATAGAGAAGATTTTGAAGGTACAAGATATCATTTCTACTGACCGGTTTGATGTGGGTTGTTTCAAGAGCCCTCGCCACTCTATCCGGGTGACAGAGGACATCCCGCTCAGAGAAAGGCCGCGGTGACTGGCATATGCGGAAATGGAAGACACTCGGCAGAATCTGCGGATGTTGAAGGAAGCTGGGGTCTTCACTCAGTCCAGAAGCCCTTACGTGTCTCCAATTGTAGTGTCCAGGAGGAAGAATGGGATGGTATGGATGGGTGAGGGCGATCGGACTCTGAACAGGGGTTCAGTTCCGCAACGCTATACAGCCTCGAGAATCGAGGACGTGCTGGCATGCCTGAATACTGCGAGGTGGTTCAGTGTGTTGGACTTGAGGAGTGGGTATTACCAGACAGCCATTAGAGAGACTGAAGGATCAGCAACAGGGAAGAGCAGACCCACCGCCGTCCATGAATGGCATATGGAATCGGAGGATGCGGAAATGGGTGTGTGGGATATGCTGCCCTTTGCTCAATCCCCACTAATTGAGGAAGAGGCTGCCTACAGTTCTCACTCAGAGGCAGGTGACATCCGGGAGTCTCTCTGTGAACAGGCAGGTTTCCAGCTGGACCTCAAGGGATCCTGGGCTCTAAAGTAACTGGGAATGAAGCTGAGCTCAGCCAAGTGGCAGAAGGTCCTGAGCTGCCGGAAGGCACGAATAATCAGGAGACCACCCAGATAGGCTGGAGATGCGACTATCCTCATAGTGGCATACGTCGCTACCATTTATAAATGGATTGGTGGTTCTGACATCAAGCAATTCCTTTGAAAACCTTATTTCGGATGACATATTATTTCAACGTCATGAGGACATGACCATTTTGCTGGGAGGAGACTGTAATGTCCTGGTTCATATTTTTACTGTTAAACTGTATATATTTCATAATGACAGTGCTGTTAGAGCAGTCTATTCTGTTGTCATGCTTATTTTGGTTACGGTTGATAAAAGATAGGGAAATGTGTGGCATCTAATTAAGATATTCAGATTAAGGGGAGGTTTCTCTGGTGAGCGACTTTATGGTTGGGCTTGGTGCCTTTGTTTGAGTGGTGCTGAAGAGAGAAGACGCTGGGGGAACCGGTTGCAGCGTACGATTCGGCGGGAGACCCGTTTGTTCTAGCTTCATAAATATAATTCCTTTAATCGTATGCAGTACACTGGCTGTTACTTCGTGGCATTAATTTGTAGCAGGGTAGCAAATGGCACAGCATCCACAAAAAACTGTGTTTGGGGTGAGATCGAGCGCGCCCCAATCTCACGGGTTTGGCGGGGCCGGAAGTTGACTTCCCCAGGCTTACCTAGTCAAGGGAACCAACGTGTTTCAGGTTTAATTCCGTTTTTATTTGTCTCCCATACACACATCTCTCTCTCTCTCTCTCTCTCTCTCTCTCTCTCTCTCTCTCTCTCTCTCTCTCTCTCTCTCTCTCTCTCTCTCTCTCTCTCTCTCCTCTCTCTCTCTCTCTCTCTCTCTCTCTCTCTCTCTCTCTCTCTCTCTCTCTCTCTCTCTCTCTCTCAGCCTGTCTGCTTTTCATGCTTTCTGAAACATAGTTCTCGAAATATTTCCTTGAAAGTATTGTAACTGTGGTTTACATACCAGGAATCCGATCAGCCCAGCTAAATATAGTAGAGAGAGAGAGAGAGATAGAGAGATAGATAGATAGAGCGAGAGAAAGATAGAGAGAGAGCGAAGGAGAGCGGGAGTGGGGGGGGGGGAGGGCGGGATTGAAGGGAGAGAGTGAGAGAGACAGGAGCGAGGAAGAGAGAGGGATGGGAGGGACAGAATGGGAGAGAGAAGGAGACATCGGAGGGAGAGTCAGAGAGAGAGAAGCAGAAGGGGAGATAATTGCATGTCAGCTTAACTTCCGTTTGTGAGTTCACTGGAGAGGGCTGTTTTATCTGAGGGCAATCAACATTACCTGGGCAGGAATCTTTGCAGAGTCGAATGTACTTCCTAAGAAGGTTGGCGTCATTCAATGTCTGCAGTGAGATGCTGAAGATGTTCTATAGGTCAGTTGTGGAGAGCGCCCTCTTCTTTGTGGTGGCGTGTTGGGGAGGAAGCATTAAGAGGAGGGACGCCTCACGTCTTAATAAGCTGGTAAGGAAGGCGGGCTCTGTCGTGGGCAAAGTACTGGAGAGTTTAACATCGGTAGCTGAGCGAAGGGCGCTGAGTAGGCTACGGTCAATTATGGATAACTCTGAACATCCTCTACATAGCACCATCCAGAGACAGAGAAGCAGTTTCAGTGACAGGTTACTATCGATGCAATGCTCCTCAGACAGGATGAAGAGGTCAATACTCCCCAATGCCATTAGGCTTTACAATTCTACCTCCAGGACTTAAGAACTTTTTAAAAGCTATTAATGCTTTTTGAGACGGTGATTTTGATGCATATCATATTTTTTTACTGAGTTAAGTATTGTATGTAATTAGTTTTGCTACAGCAAGTGTATGGGACATTGGAAAAAAAGTTGAATTTCCCCATGGGGATGAATAAAGTATCTATCTATCTATCTATCTATCTATCTATCTATCTATCTATCTATCTATCTATCTATCTATCTATCTATCTATCTATCTATCTAAAGCGTAATGTATCGAGCAGCCGGGAGATGGCTCAAGTTGCGTCCGTACTTAAGGGCAGCAGAGAGAAGTCAGGGAAATACTTGGAGATGAACTTCACTACAAAGGATATTCAGCCAATGGTATGGGATTCGGACGGGAAGGATGTGCTTGCTGAAATAGGTACTGTCTCGGGGAAGGGTTCTACAAAAGTATGTTCAGTTTGACAGAATGGGCAAAAGTTGACTGGTGAAATACAGCTTATGGAGATAGGGGCTTTGCTCTTGAATGTTTAGAAATTTTTTGAGCTGGGGAGAAAATACAGAAATAGGATATGTATAGGGTCTTATGAGTTCTGGATTCCCTGGGGTGAACCTGCAGATTGAAACAGATATAACCGAGGCAAATGCATTGCAGGCATTCGTTTGCAAAGAACTCCACTTTGTTGCCACAGAAACCCTTGGAGGCAAGTCGTTGGTTATAGTTAAGAACATGTTGGAAAAGCTCCTGATTCGTAAGGGGGTTATCTGTTTCTGGAAAGAGTCTGATGTTGAGGAACAGATAACCGAATAAATGAAGAAGGGCGAGATGGAAGGAACGAATGCTCCAATTCTGCTCTTATTTCCTTGGTTTAGTGACCGTTTGAATTAACCATAGGGTATTCGTCCAAAGCCTCAATAAGGTGTCTATCGACAGTTTTTACTCATTGGCTTCATTCAACCTCTTCGATAACTTCTAAAAGACTGGATCCTTCATCACATTTTCCTGCAAGCCTATTTAGGAATAGACTTTCTGCAGATAGTAATTTGATTGGGTGTTGAGTGGAGGGATGGGTGGTCATCCTGAGTGTGATGGGACCATCACAAAGAAAGCACCAATTCATTGCACTCAGGTATACACGAGAATTAAATTCAGGACCTCTGAAGACCTGGATGTTTTCTGCTCATTGAGATTAGCAGGACGTATCGATTATGGATGCAATTAACGAAATTTATTTATGGGATTGCCTGCGCAATCTGAGCATGGACCAGGTCCAATCTGATCTCCGGGACGATCATGGTGAATTCGGTTCTTTCTCCTCGTGACGCGAGGTGCTCTGATCCCTCTCCATCACGGAGAAGAAACGGCTCACGGGATCGATGAGCATTTGCTCTCGCTCTGGGAAATGGGATTCATTATCGAAAGGGGTGTTGCGGTGATGAAAGTAGGAAAATGCTGAAAAAATGTAAGATCAGATTAATGTTTAATGCCTCAAGGTTTTACGGACTTATGATTGTTAGGAAATGGATGCCGTGCTCTGTAGGGGGCGAAGAGTCTGTTCCCGCCATGTGTCTCTCTCGGCGCCTAAACCAGTGTAATTCTCGCCGCTGCCAGGTTTTGCAATGACCGCTAGTTCTGCAGTGTCAAAACGGAAAACACAGCGACTGCCTGTCAAAGCAGCTTAAGTACTTTGTTTATTAATTAGTTGAATAATTGACGTGAGCGGATATTTCGCTGCGGTGATGAACTGCTCTCTGAACTTGGACTGAGTTACCCCATAAATAATCGTGTTATTGCAGCAACTTAGTACCATCAGCATCTCTCCGGAGTGTAAAAGTATGTATTCCGAAACGTTGTAGTTATTTTGATCCAGTCCAGCAATGACGTGATAAAGGGATTCGGTTACATTTACTGACCACAGGATGATGAAGCTCCCGGAGATGGTGAGAAGTAAGATCACAGACCTCCTCCTGCTCTCCATCTCCGGGTCACTGCGGTTCTCCGCCTTGTTTTGACCCCGCAGTCCCTTACGGACGCGACTGGTCACTAAAATGTGTCTGACAGTCAGAGCGTTGAACAGTAGTATTAACACGCACGGGAGCAATGGCGTCAGAACGGTAGAAAGCCAGTTATGTCCCACCCACCCGAGATCCATATAATAGCCTGGTTTTGTAATACAGTCCCAGGGTATATTGTCAACCAGTTTCACTGGATGATAGATAAAAAAGTAGGGCACATTTTTCAAACAGAGCAGAACGCCGGTTGTTGTCAGAACCACCGCCGCAATTTTCCCGGTGCAATACTTCGATTGCCGTTTCTGGCAACAGATGGCGACAAAACGATCAAACGTAAACGTGACGGTGAACCAGACAGAACAGTCCACGGCTGCAAATCCCAGGGCAGAGATCGCGCTGCATACGGGGGTGATGTCCAGGAAAGTCCCGGGGAAGTAATAATAACTGACCCGCCACAGTATGACCTCAAAGATGATGGTCAGTAGATCCGCCGATACCATGGCCACCAGGTAGCGTGTGGTGCAGGTGGAGAGGCCGCACTTTCCCCGGGACAGGATAAATATGGCCACCAGATTCACTGGGGGGACAACAAAAAGAATGTGTGTATTACTGTCTCGCCACTCCGTGGGTCTAAGGACAGAGATAAGCTGGAAATTAAGAGCAATGAACCGTTGCAGACAACTCATTTCCGGAGGTTTAAACTGGGTTACGCAGCAGTTACAGACGCCTCAAACAAGTGCATACTGAGTGATAGGGTACGGCGCTTGGTACTGGAACGGGAGCAGAGTTTGGGAAGGAGGCATTGTCAACTGATCACCAAGGGCGCTCTGGGGACATGAATTTAAGTTTCCCACCATTATATTGGCTAACTACGTGTAATGCCTGGATAACCCGAGAACTCTTCCCCCGATGCTGATTCTCGCAATCCCGTCACCTATGTTCTGGTCTTCGCCACAAAATTCGAAAAACCCGCTGCCACCGGCTTTGACCATTTCCAAATTCCAAGCCAATTTACTTCCTCCGTTCGCATATCTTCGTCTCCTAATCGGCCCCCGTTTGCCATTCGCGTACCGGGACCTCGCTTGGCCTGTTTATTTTAAACTATGTAACAACGCCTGGCCGGGGTTGCGTCACACTATGTCAAGGCATCCGATGAGAAAGTTTTGATGATTCTGCCTGAACCGCTGAACGTTTTATACATTGTGCAATTTTATGATTACATCATCCAGTTGTCGAAGGAAAGACAATGTATTGCCTCATGTAGAGGTTACTCTAAAGTTTTACAGCATTATTTTGAATGCTTCCGTTGTCGTTTTCGCAGAGCGGATTATCGCATCTACCTTCCCCCTCCGAGTTCTCCGACGGACAAAGCTGAGTTGGCCTTATCTCCCGCTTCACTTCCCGGATAATCAGCGTGGAAACAAACCCTGGTGCACTAAAACGCACAAAGGCTTTTTGACTTTCGAAACTTCCGATGGTCGAATTTGACTCACATGTGATGTCGACCGTTCTTCCCTGAATCTCAACGCCGATTCCCTCCCCGCGTCCCCGTCAAACTTACAGCATTTTCTAAAAACACGGCGGAATACTTTTTTTTTGAATTTGAATGTAAAGAATGCTGCGTTATTCATCTGTATCAACTGCCGGGTTTATTTTCAGCCGAGGCCACGGATTAAACTGCAAGAAAACTTCTGAACGAACTCAAGGTTTCATTACAATATCTGCGCCACACTGACTGATGACACCCGCATCGCAACGCCGTCAGTAACGGAATGAGTCCAAAGACCGTGCACACAGAGCAACAAATGTTAATTCCCCCGTGGCCTTACCCGGAACACCAATAACGGCTATGATCATAAACCATATCTTCCTCACACGATAAAATGTTTCAAGCATGCTGAATGAGGTTTAGCCTGTCTTCCAGCTGTCCGCGATCTCGCTGAAGAAATTCTGAGCTGATGAATCTTCACGGTCATTTATTTATACTCTCTCCAGCTCGCTGATTATTCAATACTACACAAGGTTGACGTGTCTTTCAACAGCTGGGGTAAAAACAAATATGATGTCTTTCAAGTAAAATCCCAATTGTGATGAGGTATGCATAGCTTGTCACGAAATTGCAAAATCTCAAAGACGAAGAAATAACGATTCGAGAAGTCACTGAAAGTTTTTGCGAAACACTGTCAGGCTCAACTTTTGGTTTCACGATCTTGCTAATTCTTGTTGATTTTGTTAATCTTGTCCATTTTAACGCTCCATACACTCTGTCATTATCGACCAATGTTGTCCTGTCATTGGACTGCTGTGTTTCACACTCAGAATTGACTCGGTTATCGATCACAGCAACATAAATATATCGAATTTGGATATTTTGTTCCAGTAATATAATAGAGCCTGCAACTAATATTCAATACAACGCCATATTCTAAAAAGTATCCTGGCTTACAACAAACTGAACACAAAGCTCTAATCAGATTAATTAAAACTTCTTCCGGCACCAAAAATCGAAATTTCCGCGTGGCTAACCATTTGAGATCATATCCCCATTCCCGATCATACACGCCTCCTATTCTGCCATGATGAGCTCATTCAAGGTCCAGGTGAGCTACGCTTCATATTCGTCCTGGAATTTTCCAAACTGATGGCATGAACATCGATCTCTATAATTTCCTACTTTTTTTTCTTTGCCCTCCCATCATTTTTGCTTCCCCCTCTGGCCCCCTCCTGATCTTCCTATTACCTCCTTCTGTTGCCGCTCCTCCTCCTTCCCTTTCTCTCAAGATCCACTCTCCTCTACTATCAGATTCCTTCTTCTCCAGCCCTTTGCCTTTTTCACTTCTCACCTCCCAGCCTCTTATTTCGCTCCCCTTCCTCATCTACCTGCTTCACCTATCACCTTCTAACTTGTAGTTCTCCTACTCCTCCAGGCTTCTTATTCTGTCATCTTCCCCCTTTTTTCCCAGCCTGTTGCCGGGTCGCGGCCGTAATCCTCAGCTGTTTATTCATTTCCAAGGATGCTGCCTGACCTGTTGAGATCCTACAGCAGTTTACATGCGCATCAAATTGATGTGGTCCCTCACATGGTAAACCAACTCCTATCATAGTTGGCACCAGTATGAAGCAAACTAATTCAATCACCGTACACATTGCCCAGGAATGCATGCAAATCCTTAAATCGACAGAGCATTTTGTATTCGTTTCATTGTTACCAACAATGACAATAGTTTCGTAGATGCACTAAATTTGTGGTGTTGCGAGGTCAAAAGTCCTGTTTACATATTTGTCAATTGGAGCTGCCCTTCCACTGTAAATTCAAAACAATATTGTATATTTTTATGAATATATTATTATGGTGGATGCAGAGTAAGAGATACTAGAAGATTAGCTGTAGTTCGGAATCACACAGGTATGTCCGAAGGATAGATTATTGGAAACTAGAGAGTGAGCTACAGGCTGGCGTCTAGTCGAACGCTTGTCATGACTCCTGCAGAGGCTCAGAACTACCAGGGAATGAAATGCAGGGTGAATTCGTGTCATTCGCACGCAACGCATCAGCTAACAGGGAGTGAATTTCAGTGTGAATTCTCGACACTGTAGAAAGATTTATACATACAAAAGAGTTAAAGTTCAAATTCGGTTTATTTGCATTCAACAGTCCATGTATACCGCAAACAAAACAATGTTCCTCCAGACCAAAGTGCACAGCACAGTGCATATAATTCATACATCTACCACTAAAGTAATATTGCCCCCAGTACATTAATATATAATCATGTGTATTTTGACACAAATTCAAAACAGTATAAGGCCTCAGGCTCTTCATGCATAATGACACATCGGTGGTAGCAGAGTGGCCCATCTTTTATAGCCCGATTATAGTTATAGTTGTTTTCCATCGTAGCAGATCTTGTCATGTCAGATTGTTGGACGGACGGCAATTCCACGTGTGATTGACAATTCCACGGGTCCTACATACGCAGCACTCGTCTCAGGTCTTTTCGCAATCCAGTGTAGGGATGTGTGATGAGCTGTTTTTCAATTCTTGACGGCAGTAGGCTTGTAACTGCTAGAATTCAGAAAAAACTAAGTGGGATCCCATTGAAATCTTTATAATGTTGAAAGGCCCAAGCAGGGTAGATTTGGAAGGGACATTTCCCAAAGTGGAGGATTCTGGGACAATAAGGTACAGCCTCAGGATAGAGGCGCTTCCATTTAAAACAGAGGTACAGGGAAATTGCATTAGCAACCACATGCCGCCGTGGAGGCCCGGTTGGGTGATTTAACGCAGACATTGATATTTTCGTGATTGCACAGCGTCAAGGTTTGTGCCCCAAAGGCCGAAATTAAAGTGGGGGCGGGGTTGTTGGCAGTGGTATGCGCCAAATGGCCTAATTTTGCTCCTATGCCTCATTGTCTTCTGGTCTTCATTGTTAGAGATCTTTCTGACCCGCAATATTCTGGGATTGCACGGCCACCATTGTAATATCTTCTGAAGTATCCAGCCCTTCCCATCTGAGTCACCCCTTAGGTGGAGCCCACACCTTCCAAACCCATATCTCGATCTTCCCTCCCCAATCCATCTTTGCGACCATTTCCCTCCCTTCCGCTGTCCACCACCACCATCTCTATGACCAACTCCCTCCCCTCCTCCGACTTGACTCTCACACCCTCCCTCTCTCCGACCCTTCGCAGAGATCTACTACCTGCGCTCTGCGCCTCCCTAGCGCTTTTCGGACGAACGGTCCCTGGCTGCTGACGAGAGGCGGTGCGCCCCAGGGAGGACGCCGACACAACAGCCTTCTTTCCTAATCGCAGTCGTAGTGGGAGCTCATTACAGCGTGAAGGCGTGTTGGATTTATGTTGGAGGGTCTGAAGGAATTGTTCGCTCCTTGAGCGAGAAAAAGACCAGGGACGAAATCGCCTAGAACTTGAAAAACCCGACTAACCATTGTCTTCCCTTCTACCTCCTTTTCAAAAGGGAGACCCCAACACGCCGCCCCACCCGGCCCTAGCCTCGTCTTGGGACCCAAAAGGGACTCATCGTCCTTCCTGGCCTTTCGGACGTACCGCATGGGATGTTCCCAGGTGCTAAGGGGTCTATAGGTGCGGGAATGTCTCGGGTCTCGCACCCATTTCTGACCCAGCAGGGGCAGAGTCAAGGTAGGCGTTCACCTCAGCCTCTGATTCTCGGGTGTGAACGGACGCTTTTGAAGGAAGCGAGCGGGAGAGTCTCTCACTTCCAGTCCGCCGGATTCGGAGCCTGTCGTCTTTCGCTCCCCCGAGAGGGACGTGCTAATGCTCGTTTACGAGGCGTTTCGAGTCGATAAGGTTTTGAGACCGAAGAGGCTGATGGATGGGTGGGGGGAAGTTGGAGACTTACCTCATCTCCGTGGGGCTGACCCATGTGGGAGCGGCGACACGTTTGGTGAGAGCCCAGTAATCCCGGCACTGGTGGGTTTGTTCGTACTCCTAGGCTCGGGCATTCCATGGACTTGAAGTCAAAGGAAGGATGGGGTGACAGCGCGGAAATGCGGGGTTTGGTCGTTAGGGGGAGCTCTTCGATTTTTTTTAATACTCTAGATCTATTTAACTATGCAGAAATGAAAAAAAAATACTTTGGAAAAATACAATAAATAAATAATATTTATCAGTGCTTCACTCTGAAATTAATTGTAATGAATTGTCTTAATTCTTATATCCTTCACATACATAAAGAGTTAAAAATCTGCACCTCACATCCCAATCTAATTGTGAAATCATAGTAATTTATAATAATTCATAATAAATAGAATAGTCAATGTAATATAGACTACACTCAAATCAGCGTGAGTTCAGCAGTTTGATGGCGTGGTGGAAGAAGCTGTCCCTGAGCCTGTCGGTCCTGGCTTTTATGCGGCGGATGGTAGTAGCTGGAATGGATTGCAGTTAGGGTGACTGCTCTTTTACTCACAACATCGTAACTGTCCTGAATCATGGGAAGTTCACATCTACAGATGCGCTGACCTGTCCGTACCACTTTCTGTGGTGTCCTGCAATTAAGGGAGGTACAGTTGCTATACCAGGCAGTGACGCAACCAGTCAGGATGCTCACAATTGTGCCTCTGCAGAACGTTCTTAAGATTTCGGGGCCCATATCAAACTTCCTTAACAGTATGAAGTGAAAGAGGCGCTCTTGTGCCTTTTTCACTTCACTCCTGGTGTGTACAGACCACGTGAGGTCCTCGATGATGTGGATGCCGAGGAACTTAAAGCTTTATCCTCTCAACCCCAGATCTATTCATGCCAATAGGGGTTAGCCTGTCTGCATTCCTCCTGTAATCCGCAGCCAGCTCCTTTGTTTTTGAGGGAGAGGTTGCTTACTTGACACCACTGTGTCAGAGCAATAACTTTTTCTCTCTAAGCCAATTCGTTATTTTTTGAGACTAGTCCAATACATGTAGTGTCGTCGGTAATTTATATTAACAGATTGGAGCTGTGGGTGCCGATATAGTCATGGGTATACAAGTGTAAAGGGGGTTTCTCTTCTTTTTTTCTTTATTACTGCGTATATTAATCAAAATGGCTTCTTTGTTTTGTTAAAAGTAGGAATGCTTCTTCGTTATGAGAGAGTGCTGGAAGTTTGTTTGTGTTAAAATTTACTGATAACGAGAATTGTATTCATTTGATAACCAATTGGGATTAATGTTACTCTCTTTCTTCTGAGTCTGTAAACTATTGTTGGCGGGGAATTGGGGAGTCGGGGCGAGGGGGTGAGAGGGGGACGCGATTCTGTAAACTGGGCGAAGGACGGACCCCAAGCCGGGGTCCGAGGCCAGGAGGTTCGGTGAGGAGAGGAGTCGAGGATAGATGTGCTTGGTTGACGAATTCGGGTGGTCCTGAGTTCGGAGGGAATCCAATGGTGGCCAGAAGACTGCGGTAATTGAGCTCCAACGGTTGTGCACGAAGTGGTTTGGACTTTGATATGTTTGGCGCCTTTTCTTTATTTTTTTTTCCTTCATACATACTGCATCGTTATTAATCACTTAGTTATAGTAATCTTTATAAATTATAATCATTTAATAGCATATGGTGTACTGTCTGTTCTTTGGCAGGGTTTGGGACATCACATAGCATTCACGCAAGCTGATTTTCCAGTTTGGCGGGGCCGATGGCTACTCCCCCTAGATGAGAACGAGCTGAGCGACCCTAAGGCGACCCAGGGGGTTACACAGGGATTAAAGGAGGGGATTCAGTACATGGCCCTGAGGGGCTCCTGTTAAAAGTCAGTGTGGTGGAGTTGACGGAGCCCACTCTTACACCCTGCTGGCGATCTGAAAGGCAGGGCCAAGAACGAGATATCTGAGCTTTCTGTCGAGCCTGGAGGGAATTATGGTGTTGAACACTGAACTGTAGTCCAAGAACAGCATTCTCACATATCCATCCTTGTTCTCCCGATGTGTAAGGACGGTGTGTAGAGCAGTGGATATTGCACCGTCTGTCGGTCGATTGTGTCAGTAGTCAAATTATAAGGTGTCCAGCACCCTGCATCATAAGGGGATGTTGAGACTAGACACAAATGCAGGACACAAAACACTGATGTACTAGGAACAGGACGGGACAAAGCTAAAGGACGAGACAGGTCGCAGACTAGGTAAGGGAAGCAGGACCAGGACGAGGGATTGGGAACACGGAGACTGAGGTGCACTCCGAGCCCGAGACTGGACACGAACCCAGAACCTGGGTCTTGACTCGGGCTCGGACCGCAAACCAGACGACGTCGTGACGAAGCCAGGGTTCTAGGAACCTGAGACTTGTGACTAGGTACTTGAAGCTCGAGGCCAACGTTCTTGGAGCTCCAGGCTTGAGGCTTGGGTTCTTGGATCTCGAGGCCTGAGGTTTGGGTTTTTGGAGCTTGGGGCTTGAGCCTGGGGCTTTTGAAGCTCGAGGATTGGGTTCTTGGGAACACTCCTGGGCAGGACGCGGGAATCCACCCAACGGAGGCAAGGGACAGGAAGGGACAGAACCAACCGTGGGGTAACGGCAAACGGCCTGGCTTACCCGATGGAGGCAAGGGACAGGAAGGGACAGAACCAGCCGTGGGGTAACGGCAAACGGCTTGGCTTACTCGACGGAGGCGAGGGACAGGAAGGGACAGGAAGGGGGCTCGGTCTCGGATGGCTCCAAGACTCGAGGCGGCCGGTAACCCCTGCGGGCTACGGAACCGCCAAAACCATAACTCAATGAATATATTCCTTAAACCGGTGGGTTGCTCCAAGGGGAGACTGACAAGCCGACCCCCCAACCACACTCAATCCCAGGGTACCTTATATTCGCAGCACCTAAGATGAGCATCGAGTGCTTATTTTTAAGTCCAATCATAACAAGGGACAGTCGGAAGACCTGGAGTCCGGTGTCTGTGGACAAGACCGTGAACCGGAATGCGGACTTCGGATTGGACTATGACACCCTTCTTTCTTAAAGGGGTTACATACACAAATCACACGGGCCCGCGTCGGTCACAAAGTACTCTGAATGCCCCGCTGTGTCCCCACAAACTCTTGTCACTCCCCATACCTATCCCATTGCCCCACTCTCTGCCTACGGCCGTGTGTTAGTTCCCAAAGTTATTAACTGTGTAAGTTGAATTATGATGATATTAGGATGAAACATCAAAGCATAAATCAGGAACGGATATGTCCTGGGAAAAGCACAACGGAAATGTGAAGGTATTTTAGGCTGTACTTACATGGGGGTCTACATCCGTTTGCCCCATTCAGGCAGGGAAAGGATGGCAGGGAGAAGGAATCATGGTTGACAAGAGATGCGATACAACTGGTCAAGAGGAAGAAAGAAGCTTTAGGAAGCAGACCTCAGGATTAGAAGGCAAGGATCAGACATGACTATAGATTTCCAAAGTAGCCGGAGACAACATGAAGAATGGAATGAGGTAACTAGAAACGTCTACCGAAGGTCTGCAGTAACTTTAAGGAAAACCCCAAACCATTCCAGATGTATATGTAGGACCGGTCGGGGATAGAAGATGAAACAAGCCGCTGAGTCGGGGGAAGAAGGACAGGTCCGGAATGAAGACTTCAGTTCAGTATTCACCAGTGACAGGGACATTGGTGAGGAGAGCGTTAAACCGGCCGATATGCGACAACATATCGAGATTAAGAAAGAGAGTGTACTGGAACTTTTGAAAAAATCTATACATTAGGATAGATAAGTCCTCTTGTGTGGTCGGGAGAAACCCTGGGTGTCTGCGGGAAGCGGTGAGTCCCTCTTCAGTGATGGGCAAATATTAGAGAACATTCTTCGAAACAGGATTTAAAGAATCTGGAGAAGTAGTTGCAGATTTGGGAGAATCAGTATTGGTTTTTGAGGGGCAGATCATGTCTCACGGGCCTGGTTCAATTCTGTGAGTGTGTGACAGTTATATTTACAGTTAACCACGGTAGGACCTTTCAGAACGTTAGAAGACTTGGTATCCTGGAGAAGCTGACTTCTGAATTCAGAACTGACACCCAAGAAGGCAGAGGATAGTTGTGGATGGAGCGTTTTCTCCCTGGATGCCGGTGTCAGTGGTGTCCCGCAGTTATCTGTTCAGAGACCTGTGGGCATTGTGCTTTAAAAATAATGTGAATAAGGAAGTGGAACGTAGGTTAAATTTATTTGCAATGATGTGGAAGTTGGTGATATTATGGATGGTATAGAAGGTAGCACAGATTACAACAGGACAGTGACAGGACGCAGAACAGCTCTGAGAAGTTACAGATGGAGCTCAACCCGGAACGTTACGGAGTGATAGACTTTGGAAGGGTGAACTTGAGGCAGAGATGATACTTTCTCAAGTCAACCGAGGGCCGCACATTAGTATGAGTTCCACAATGGAAACAGAGTGATGAGACTTTCTCCAATAAGCCAAGGCCCGTTCATCGTTACGAGTACCACAATAGGAATGGAGTGGTGCACTGCAGGAGCAGGAAGAAGTGCGGTTGACAGGTGAGCTTGAAAACATCCGCTGTTCTGCACGTATAGTGACACTCAAAATGCAATATACCTGAAATTATATCAGAAGAATACTAAATACACTTCGTGGCAAGTAATAGAAAAGCCTGGGAACCTATGGATTCTTCAAAGATTTCACTTGCTATTTTTGTTCAAAGGGAGAATGGATGTAGAAAGAGTAGTGGAATTGTGGCAGGTTTGAGAATAGCTTTAAAGTTAAATAGACTGCATGGCACGACACGGGTGTGGGGTGGTTAAGTAATTCACTTGCCGAGGTCAGGTTCCTGCCAAATGGCCCATGTGTGCGCTGGAAAACATTGTTCTTCAAACTGTCAACAGCACTCGCTGATCTCCCGAGGACACGTTCCCTTTTTGATCACAGGTCTCTGGAATATCACTGTGGGTCTTTTACAGTGTTTGCAGGAATATGTGCTGTGTATTCTATTGTAACACGTCAGCTGTCACTGTGATTTCCATCACTCAAACCCCCGGAATGACTGGAACGAACAGAAGAAAAAAATGAACGAATAAAGAACCCTTTAATAAAAAAGTGTTCTCCATTCCCCTGCCAGAACAAGCTCCTTCCCTCAATTTCAGAAGCGAATGTGCTACGTCAAATGATACAAAATAAATCGACTTCAAGAAGAATGCGTACTTTAAAAGCAACAAGATATATAAGAAAAAATCCTATTTAAATAGCTGAAGCTAGATATCATAGAAAATAACATGGAGAATTCACATCATTTTGTTTTGTTTAGAAGTAGATAGATTGCAATATCCCTGGAGGAGTCAAATTCATGATACGGCGAGAGAGTGAGTAAAAATAGTTTAACGTAAGTGTTTGTGTAGTTGGTTGTCACTAATGTCCCTGGCGTGATAGCCACGCTGATTGCCTCAGTGGAATTGTTCTCACCTCAATAAAAGTCTGCGAAACCGATTCCCAGTCCATCTGAGCAGCTGAAACGTTCCGTACAACGGAACGCTGCTTCTGACGGAGTATGGGGTATCCAGCGATTTACTACATCCCGGCTATTTTCTATCCCACACTTGTAGCAGTTGGTGTCCCCGGTAAGATGCCGGAGCTGGTTACTTTATGTATGGTGCCGTCGTTACTCTGCTGTGGTATCCGCACTGTTACTAAGCACAGATGCCACGGTCGGCTGATGCGTGTTTCCGGAATGGAGGGTTCAGGCATCTAATTGTTTTATTTTCATTTTCCGTCCTTTGACCGAAATTATTTTTCTTTTGTCAATTAAGCTGGTGCCGATATTATCACTGTTTCAGAATTTCACATCGCTAGGCTTTCTGAAGTGGTCTCTGCTTTTCTGGGTCCGAGTCTCTATCAGTGCAGACACTTCGACCTTATAACAACGTGGCAGCAACGGATGCTGCCCGACCTGCTGAGTTCATCCAGCTTTTGTACGTGTTGATTTGACCACAGCGTCTGCAGTGAACTTTGTAATTACCTTATTTAAATGACGGTTCAGTCTATTTTGTACACGGAGTTCAGTTCTTCTGTAAGTCAGTAAATGAGAACTCGTGCTTTATATCGCATTGACTCCACTTTGACACCGCTACAAACAATCCCTTCAGCTATTTCACCTTTAATAATGGAGATGGTATTGTTTGCAGGAGCGATCGACTGCTAACCGGTACGTGAGTCGTGGAAATCGGATGCCTCGCTCTAAAATGTGTGAATGCCGCCAATCCACTGACACTCACATCCGTCATTGTCCTCCAGCCGGAGCGCAGCGACGGAGACCGCACACACCGGATTTCCGCTCTCCACTTCCAAACAAACCATATCTTCCATAATATAGATAGATTGGGGGCATTCAGCGAGCTGACCATATTTCCATTTTGTTTCCTAATTCTTGCAGTTAACTTAACGGCGATTGTGATCCTATCTCGGGGAAAATGCGGACTCTCCAAATGCATCACCCGTTACCTGGTTGGAATGGCAACAGCGGATCTGATGGTGGTTATCGTTGTTGCTTTAGTGGAACAGACCAACAGTATCTACATGTATTCCAGATCCCTGCTCATCACTCCTGTCTGCGCTCTGACACTTGTACTTAAGGTTGTAGCGACGGACTGTTCTGTTTGGTTCACGGTCAGTTTTACCTTCGATCGTTTCATCGCAATATGTTGCCGAAAGCTGCGGGAACGATACTGCACTGAGAAAACAGCTACGGTGGTTATCGTGACCGTGGTTATAGTGAGCTGCGGGAGAGGTGCCCCGGTTTACTTTGCCATTGAACCTTACGTCATCATTGACAACACGCCGTGGCGGTGCACCGTCACACATGAATACGCCACTTCACCCGCGTGGAGAGGATATGAATTACTGGACAGTATATTAAAACCGTTGCTACCGATTTGCTTAATCCTGGTGTTTAACGGGTTAACCGTAAGACATATCGTCGTGGCAAATAGAGTTCGCAGAAGGCTTCGACACAGCAGTGATAATCAGAAAGATGCCGAGGTGGAAAACCGCAGAAAATCGATGATTTTGTTGTTTTCTATATCAGCTAATTTCATATTATTTTGGATGCCCTATGTAGCTCATTCCCTGAAATGGCAAGTGCAAAATTATTTTTACGAGGACAGATATTTGAGTTCCCCGATATACATCCTACAGCAATTTGGGTACATGTTGCAATATCTCAGCGTGTGCACCAATACTTGTATCTATACACTGACACAGAGGAAATTCAGAGAAGAGCTGAGGAATGGAATGACGTATGTGTTTACATTAAATGGCCAACTATGTAGATAACGCCAGCGTCTGTTGACAATACCGTGGAGTTTTCAAATAAAGCTGTTTTACAATGAACAGGATTGACAAAAATGTCTTGAATTCAAGCAATCATATGCCTGGTCAAACACGAGGAAATCTGCAGATACTGGAAATTCAAACAACACACACAAAATGCTGGTGAAACACAGCAGGCCAGGCAGCATCTATAGCGAGAAGCGCTGTCGACGTTTCGGGCCAAGACCCTTCGTCAAGACTAAATGAATGGAAAGATACTAAGACATTTGAAAGTAGTGGGGGAAGGGGAAATGCGAAATGATAGCAGAAGACCGGAGGGGGTGGGATGAAGCAAAGAGCTGGAAAGGTGATTGGCGAAAGTGATACAGAGCTGGAGAAGGGAAAGGATCAGGGGAAGGGAGGCCTCTGGAGAAAGAAAGGAGGGGGAGAACCAGAGGGAGATGGATAACAGGCAGAGTGATGGGCAGATAGAGAGAGAGAAAAAAACCGGACACAGTATACCACACCAACAGACTCACAGGCGAAGTGTCACCTCACCTGGAAGGACTGTCTTGGGCCCTGAATGGTGGTGAGGGAGGAAGTGTAAGGGCATGTGTAGCACTTGTTCCGCTTACAAGGATAAATGACTGGAGGGAGATCGCTAGGAAGGGATAGGGGGAACGAGTTCACAAGGGCGTCGCGTTGGGTTCTCACCTAACCACCCCACCAGCTTCCAGGTCCAACGTATAATTCTCCATAACTCCGCCACCTCCAACGGCATCCCACTATCAAGCTAATCTTTCACTCCACCCCCGCCCTTTCTGCTTTCCGCAAGGATGGCTCCCAACGCGACTCCCTTGTCCACTCGTCTCCCCCCACACCCCCCCCATCCCTTCCTACCCGTCTCCCTCCTGGCTCTTATCCTTGTAAGCGGAGCAAGTACTATAGGTACATGGCTAAGTGGTGTATGGAGCGATACGGGCCAGGTGCAGGTCAGTGGGAGTAGGCAGAAGAATGGTTCGGCACCGCCAAGAATTTCAAAAGGCCCGTTTCTGTCCAGTAATGTTCTATGGTTCTATGGTTCTTATTAATGTCCCTTTTTAAGCTAAGCCAACTATGTAACCCACCGCAAACACGATCAACCTTACTGTCACCTGAAACGTAACTCACAAATCTTCTTCTTTATCATGCATACTTTATGTATTTAAAGAAAAAAACTGAAAGAACATGGTACAGAACAGATCCCCGCGCAACACCATGCAAAATGTTCTCCCTCTGCTGCCACTATCTTGCCTCTGTAAGTAAAACTATTCTGAATCCACGCAACCAAGTATGACAGAATCCCCTGCGTACTGACAGACTGCATAAAACTGGGCAAACGGAGAGCGATCCATTACTGCAATAAACAGAACTGTCTCTACCGAACAAGCATTACACTGGCCACACTGGTGTTATCATTGCTTGCTGCACCCTACCAGCGTCCATATTGATAAGGCCTCTGCTTGTCCAGTTCACTCAATACTGCAATGTTACAATCACAGCACTTTCTGTCCCACGAATCAACACACAAAGAGAATATCACTGCTTATTCGGAACCATCTCTCAGTATATTGGTAATATCACTGTCTGTCCAGCCTCACGATGGACACCGCGAAAACCAGATACGACCATAAAGCAATAAAAAAACATAACAATATCTCGCTTCATAAAATGCTCTCAGCAGAATCAGACAGTTAGTGATATTGTCCAGTAGTCACTGACCACACTGTCACTGAACATCGGAAGAAATTGGTCATGTCTTTACTTGTCAATGCCCGCTCTCCTGCAACAAATAAAAACACTTAATGCACAACTTACAGTCTGCAAAATCAATACCTCAAATGCGTAATCACTAATCATATATACATCACTATGCACAGCGGGGGATAGCTGAGGTATCGTGGTCAGAATTTCCATACATTCTCTCGTTATGGACTTCAAATTTCCGGCTATACATCTCAGAGCAGAGAGATGTGTGGCCAATGTGTGATCAAAATAACAGTTAAATCTAAAGGTATTAAACCTCAGCATTTGTTCTTGTTTTCGTACTGAAATCAGGAGTGACCCGGCGGTTAAGGAGACATATTCACTCCATTATTTTTATCACCACATTGGACACACTATATATATTGAAGTACCGGCACATTTTTATTTCCGTATATCTAAATGGAAAAAAATGCAAGTCCTGTTATAGTCTTTTATTTAGTCAGTCCTCACGAAAATAAATTTAGACATTGTGCATTGTTCGCAGATAAAGAACCTCAGTGACGAAAATAGGTGCAGCTTGTGTTCAGTAGGTTCACATAATGGAAACCACCGGGGAACATAAAAAAATGCCGAACCATCATCACTTACACATTTACACAACCGATGTGATATTCTCTGATGTCTCACAGCCGGAATAAAATAGTAAATACAGATGTTCAAATATGCCGTGTACACGTAAACATATATTTGACTTATTTAACGATTGAAGAAAAATATGCTGAACGCTGCGATTAAATGTGCGTGTTTATTTTTTTCTTGCTCCAGTCGGGCTGTGTAATAACAGCAAGGGATAATTATTGCTCATCACTAATCTGATTAATTACTGTCAAGAGGAGATGCAGAATTACGGAATACGCTCAGTTATATATTTGTAAAATAAAAGAATAAGACAGTTAATTTTTCCAAACAGATTTTGAAATAATTTGTAAATATTGCTAGAAATAGATAAAACATTGCAAGGAACGGAATAAAGAGGTCTTTGCAGATGGGCAGTAATGTGAAACACAGCCGGATGAATGAGCACAACCATCCACTAAGCGCACTCACGGAAATCTGTCTGAGTGACTGGTGAGGCAATCCCTGGATTCGGATTGGACTATAGCTGTTATGAATCAGACACATTGACTGTAATGCTGAAACGTCAGAACGATTACAGGCCCGGTTTGTAGTTTATAGAGACCCACAAGGCAGAATGGTCCGCGCTTTACAAACATGTCACTGACCACGCTGATGTTATCACTGCATCTCTTGAACCATCACTGAGCTGAAATGATAATATCGCTGCTGGGGAAGCTGATGGCATAATTCATAATCCTACTGTCTGTCTTTAACCCGACTGATAATGTTGTTGCTTCTGCAGCCTCAGCTGATCAAAGTGATGATGCCACAGAGTAGCCTGGTCATTCACTGACAGTATTCTCAGACAGACATAACTTTAATGTCTCCTCTATCTACAAAATTCATCTGGAGATTTATCCAAGTCCTTATGTTATAGACTCAGTCAACTGATAGGCCAAAGTCTGATGAAAGGGATCAACTAAATGCAGGCCTGTATTCTGTACATTACTCTTTTTAGTTGTTATCGACGTGGACAGTGTTGACATTACTGCCCTAAACGATAGAGCAAATGAACCAGGGAGATAACTAGTCCAGTTGCTACTATCATGCAGCCGCAGCGCTATCTTAAATGCAGGATCTCTGCATATCCCATGCATCGGCTTTGACCTTAATTGTGAAACTGATGTATCGTGATCCCAATGACAGTAGATTCCAATTTGTCAGAATGAGACTGGTCTCGAGTTTTGAATATAAGTCATTATATAACAGATTGGAATATGGAAATGTTTGATGATGAACTTCAATAAAAATAAATTACAAAAATTAGGGAAATGATATTAAATGAGCATCAATGGATATAAAGTTTCATGTAAGTTCGGACGATGGAGCAAGGTGATTAAACAACGCAATAATGTAATCTCGACTGAGACAAATTGTTCAATTCAATTACAGTTTCATCGCAGGCAATGTTTCAAATACTTAAGATGCTACATACCAGGAGCAACACACACACACAATCCTGGAGGAACGCAGCAGGCCAGGCAACATATATGGAAGTTAATAAACAGTCGACGTTTCAGGCTGATGCACTGTATTAGGACTGTAAAGGAAGGGCGTAGATGACAGAATAAAAATGTGGGGGAAGGCGAAGGCAGTGGTAGGTGAATCTATGTAGAGGAGATATCCTTCTTGTCCATCACTTTTCCTTTTCCATCTGTCACTTCCCAGCTTCCGGACACATATTTTCTTTTGTAAGTCTAAGTGATGTCTTCTCACAGACAGTTCTCTGACTTATCGTTTCAAATTTAAGTCTATACACTTGTGCAGATCGGTGAAAACAAAAGCAGAAGTTGCACAGACATGTGCCAAGTGTATGCTTTGGCGAGAGGTAACGGTGCCAAATTATGAATGCAGAAATATTGTTACTGAATCACTGACTGTTCAATGGAGTGTAGAACTTTATACTGCACAGCTGAACTTGTCTGCTGTTTCGTGTTTATTTAAAATATTTTTGATTATATCCCGTCTCTTTCTAAACAGACATTTACAAAATTAAAACAACTTTTTTCCCGAATACATTTCCCGAATACATCTGCTTCGTTGTTTCTGCCCGGTTGTGTAGAAAAACAAGAAAAGCTTATTGCACAGCTCCCAATATTCTTTGTTAAAGAAAGGGAATTTATTTGGCAGGGACAATGATTTTTATCTGTTCCTGGAGGTGAAAGCCCACGTTTCCCTGAGCAAATAGAATTTAATGGAGTTTGTAGTTGATGATATTTAGCTTAATAAACGCTTAAGATGTTTGTTGGACCAGCAGGGGATCATCACATTCACCCCGACAGTGACAGTAATTGTATTTAACGCAGACACACCACCTGGAATTTTTGCAGAGTTGGGTGAACAATACTTTCTCGCAGATAAGTTTACCGTCCGGCCCAAATCCCTCGGAATCCCACTGAAGGACCGGACTTCTCGTATTCTCATTTGCCTTAGGTAGTAGTCACTATTATTTTGCAGGTTCCAGTGTTTTTGATGTCACCCCAAAATTTGCCCGACCTTGGCTTAGCTGAACGATATTAGCACTCACAACTCGTTGAGAATTTATTGATATCCATGTCTCACCTTTTAGAGAATTTACCCTCGTCCTATTTCCCGGCGTCACAACTGGGAAAAGGTTCTTCATATCGTCACCTACCACACCACGGTCATCTCGTCCTCCGTAACTCCCTTTGTCTCCAACAGGATCTTACCACGAGTCACATCCCTTATCCCACCTCCACCGCCTTCTCCTCTATCTGCAGATATCACTTTATACATCAAACCCTTACCCACCATCCCTTCCTACTGATCTCCATCCTGACACTTATCCCTGCAAGCGTTACAAGCGCCACAACAGCATCTACACCTCCTCCCTCACCAGCCACCATTCACGGAAATCTGTCCTTCCAGGTCAGACGTTTATATAGGGTTCTGCTGGTATGGCAGCCCCACATTGGTGAGACCCAATGTAGATGGTGTGTTGCATTGTGGAACACCATCGTTTGCAGTCACCCTCTGCAATCCACGGCCTTTGCATTATCGAATGGACGTGCAAACAATTCTCAGTATTCCTATCCGAATGGATATGCAGCCGGTCTATAAGCATGGAATCCAGTGATTCCCAGGCTGGTTGGTAAGTTGGGTTTCAGACTGCCTTGCAACAAGAGTAACAGATTTACGGTGGAGATTTGATCTGTGACTCGCCTCTTAAAATATCCATTTTGTCCTCACATGACACGTAGCAAGAGTAATGATGGAATATTGCCCGCTGAACGGGGAAAAGGATCTTCAACAAGTCGCAGCATTAGTACCACTGCGAAAAGGAACTCCACTTCACCACATTTCATTCGGCACTGTGTACCGGGTGCAGTGATCGTCCAGTCGGCATCTCCAACGTCTGGAGCAACGACCACAGTTCCAGGGAAACCTTGCCACCTCAGAGATCCCGTGCGAGTCAGATCATACTTTGCCGAGAAATAAATCTCCATCCGTCACTGTTCTTCGGTCAACATCTTTCCATTCGCTACTTGAAAGACTGCAATCGTACAGAAGAGAAATGATTCGGTTCCATCTGAGGAGCAATTGGAGACAGATAATAAATGATGCCTTGGTAACAACGCATATATCGGAGAAGTAAACAAAACCAGTGCCGGCGTGAATGTATTAACCAATTAATCGGATGTATTGATTAATGGTGCCATTGGCAATAAAATATCGGAGTAGGAATTGAGTGAGCAGCTGTCGCAAAAAAGGAGAAGCTGTTCACGAGTAAGGAATGAAAATAATTCACAAGAAAAGGGTGAGTAAAAGGGGGAGACGGGTATAGTCAGCCTCACAAATGGTATACAAAGTGTACGAGCGGAAAGCGTGTCTCAGCGCTGAGACATTGTCAAATGAGCAGAGGGCTACGCATCAGTACGAGGGTCACAATGGATGCAGGGTTTCGACGGCCGTTCATCGATAACAGCACCAAAATGGATACAGAGAGGTGAGTCATCCCAGAGTGATCAGAGGCCGCCCAGTAATGCCAGTTCCACAATGGATACAGAGTGGTGAGACTGTATTTCCAATAAGCCGAGAGCCACTCATCGGTACGAGTTCCTCAATACACACAGAGTGATGTCCTGCAGGAGCAGAAGGAAGTGTGGCTGAAATGTGAATCTGAACACATCCACAGTTCTGCACATACTTAGATTGGTGACGAAGCGGAAAATCAGAAGACACTGACTGGAGAAATGGGATAGAGATAGTGATGGAGTCACAGATTATTACTACAGAGAAGTAGGCTCTTCCACCCATCTGGATCATCCCTCTCTGATCCTTCACCACGTCCCATTTATCTGCAACCTCCGTCCCTCTTTAATCCATTTACCTAGACAACCTTCCCTCTAATGATACATTTGAATCCGCATCTACCACTGCCGCTGGCAGATCCTTCCACACTCCTCGAACCTCTTAGCGAGTCAGCTTTAGCACACACCCCTTTTCCATATTTCAACTTTCACCCTACACCTATGAAGTAGTTTTAGATTCATTCAGAGAATGGAGAAAATTTGCGAACAATCACCCTTTCCATAATTCTCACAAATGTGTTACTTCTGTAAGATCTCCATTCACTTCCGTGCCGTAAAGGGATACATTCCAGTTAAAGAGTTCCTTCTAACTCTTGCCCTCAGTTCCCGAACTCGTGCTTTCAAATTATAGCTGCACACTTTGAAGCTTATTGACATTGTAAAGCTGCATGTAGGTGAGCTCTATCTACGGCCGCACCAACATGTTGTATAGCTTCATCCTAACGTCCCAACCCCTGCATTCAGTGAAATCATTGCAAAGGCCAATGTGATTAGAGCTCAATACAAACTGATCTGCCCGTGACGCTGCTTACCCTCTGCCCATTAAATTCTACCCGTTCAATGTGCTTCTTAACCTGTTGTATCTATCCTCACAAAGCAGACGAACTCATACAACACATTTTCCAGCCAGTCAACATCAAGCTGCAACCTTGGATAGAGTTCCTGGCTGTAACAGCGCCCCAACCTAGGGTTTGTCCGATTTTTTTTTCACTGATTCTGTTTTCTAAATCGACATCTAAGATACATCTACAATACATGATAAGTAACAACGGGTTGGACACCAATCCTTGCACTACACTTGTTACATTCAAAGAATCAGCCATCCCCTCGCTGCTAATCCAGAAGAGAACGTTCAACAATCCGTTCACAACCCGCAGATAAAGTCTGTGGGGCGTATCTTTTTATTATGGAACGTCCCTGGAATACTGCTCTCGATCTCGTTTGTATGCTTAGAAGAACATACGTACAGCGTATTTTATTTTGAAACATGTCATCAGATATTTACTGTGACTTTCATCATTCAAATCACTGAAAATGACAAGAACAAGAAAAAAATGTCTTATCTCCCCCTTCAGTAACGTGTACCCCATTTCGTTTGCCGAGCTAATGTCCCGACCGCAACGTCGGAAGCGAATGTGCTCCGCCGAGGTGACAAAATAAATATATTGTAAGGTGATTGTCCATGTTCATTGTTCAGGATGATTGTCTATGTTAGATACGACACTGATCAGAAATTGCCCCATTTCAGCAGCTGAAGCCAGAAATGAAATTGGCAATGTTCATATTATCTTGGTTTAAAAGTTAGTAACTTGTAACATCCCTTGGGGTTACGTATTCATGGCACTATGACAGAGTGAAAAAACAATTTAATGTAAGTGTTTGTGTATCTGGTTGTCCCTAATGCGACTCATGTGATAACCACACTAATTGCCTCAGTGGAATTATTCTGAATTGCATATAACCCTCTAAAACCGATCACCGGTCCATACGATCCTTTGAACGCGGCTTCAGACGGAATATGGGGCATCCAGCTATTTACTACATCGCGGCCGTTTTCTATCCTGCAATTGTAGCGTTCGGTGTCCCTGGTAAGATACTGGAGCTGGTCACTCAATGTATAGCGCCGTCGTCTTGGTTTTGTTCCGCTGCACTGTTCGGAGAACAGCACAGATGCTACCATCGCCTGAAATGTGTTTCCAGAATTGAGGATACAGGCAGATGTTATTTTTTTTTAAATTCAGTTTCCATATTTCCCCGATGTGATTTTTTTTTCTTCTTTATTTCTCAAATATGTTGTTGCCAATAGTTTCGTAGTTGGACCTTGCTCAGCTTTCTGAAGCGACAATGATCCCTTTTCCAGATCGGCAGCTTTTTCGAATGACTGGCTAGTCGAATTGGGACACGCCGGTCTGTTCTTCCATAAATCACTAAATTATAATTTATACTTTAAACCTCCTGAATTTTCTTTCCAATAATCCTTTCAGCTGATTCACCTCTAATAATGGAAATGGCGTTGCTCATGGTGATGTTTGCTGGAGGGATCGACCGCTCACCAGTAGGTGAGTCGTGGAAATCAGATACCTCGCTCTAAACTGTCGGAAATTCGCCAGTCCATTGTGTTCCTCCAGCAGGAGTCTTCCGATGTGGCCGGTACACATTGAATTTCTGCTCTTCACTTCGAAAAAAAACATGTCCTGCATAGTATTGGAAGAATGGTAGGCATTCAGACAGTTGCCACTAATGATAATCCTGTTTTGTTTCTAATTTTCTGTAGTTAATATAACTGCAATTGTCATCCTATCTCGGGGTAAATGCGGACTCTCCAAATGCATCACCCGTTACCTGGTTGGAATGGCAACAGCGGATCTGATGGTGGTTATCGTCGTTGCTTTAGTGCAACAGACCAACAGTATCTACATGTATTCAAGATCCCTGCTCATCACTCCTGTATGTGCTCTGACAGATATTTGTAGGGGTATAACGATGGACTGTTCTGTTTGGTTTACGGTCAGTTTTACCTTCGATCGTTTCATCGCAATATGTTGTCGAAAGCTCGGGGAGAGATACTGCACTGAGAGAACAGCAACGGTGTTTATGGTGACGGTGGTTATAGTGAGCTGCGGGAGATGTGCCCCGTTTTACTTTGCCATTGAACCTTACGTCATTATTGACAACATTCCGTGGCATTGCGCCTTCAAAGATGAATACTCTACTTTACCCGTGTGGAGAGGATACGAATTACTGGAGAGTATTTTAACACCTTTGCTACCAATCGGCTTAATTCTAGTGTTCAATTGGTTAACAGTAAGAGATATAATTGCGGCTAACAGAGTCCGCAGAGGGCTTCGGAACAGCAGCGATAATCAGAAAGATACCGAGGTGGAAAACCGCAGAAAATCGATGATTTTATTGTTTGCAATATCAGCAAATTTCATCTTATTTTGGATGCCCTATGTAGTACATTCCCTGAAATGGCAAGTGGAAAACTTTTTTTATGAGGACAAATATTTCAGTTCCCCGGTATATATATTGCAACAATTTGGGTTCATGTTGCAAATTCTGAGTATGTGCACCAATACTTGCATCTATACACTGACACAGAGGAAATTCAGAACAGAATTGAAGAATGGAATGAAGTATGTGTTTACATTAAATGGTCATCTTTGTAGATAACGCCCACTCTAATTGCAATTCAGCCCAGCTTCGAATAAAGTAGTTTTAAAATGAGTAGATTTGGCAAATATGTCATGAATTCAAACTTTCATGTCCCTGATTATCCTCAAATGACTAATTTCCAAAGTCTCACAGAGACTTGAAAATCATCCGGGAAACGGTACCGCAGCATAAAAGTCAGGACCAGCAGCCTCCGGATCAACTTCAGCCACCATGACATCGGTCTGATTAGCTCACGCTGATTTGAGTGTTTTTCTATGTTACATTGACAATTCGCTTTATTACAATTTAATATAAATTTCTATGATTGCACATTGTACATTTAGACGGGGCCTTAAACGTATGATTTTTATTCCTCATGTATGATCTGCCAAGCCTTTGCCCTTCCCTTGGAAAACATTGGTGTCGTGCAGTGGGGAGACTTGCAGCAGGGTCAACTGTCGGTCTACTATACAACATTGTCCAGTCTTGCGCCCTGGAGAGGACACTTCAGTTGACATTTAAGGCACAGATCCATGGTCTCGCGAGACTAACGGATGCCACAATGTAGAGGACATAATGTCAGTTCAATCTCAAGGGGAGGAATGACTTCGGGACATCTCGGAGTTCAATGTATCAAAATGCTCATAGTCGGGTAAAGGGGATTAAAGGGAAAACCTTTTTAAATACAGGGAGAATGTGATAGTATCACAGCTGCGGAAAGGCAAGATATTGTGATGGGACTGTACGTTAATAGACGGTGAGTGTAACTCAGAAGTAGGAAGGGAACAAGCACTCGCTTGAGAGTATTCTGTACAGAGTTCCCATCTCGAAAACGAGAACAACAATCAGAGACAGTGACAGATCGGGAGATAGATTTTGGACAGGTGCCATTGTAACACGGCTGTTGTCACAGGCAACTTAAACTTCACTGATATTCATGGGCACTTACTTTGTTTACGAAGGTTTAGACGAGATAGAATTTGTCGGTTACGTCCGGGAAGGAGTCCTATCGCAGTCAGCGGGCAGGCGGACTAGCGAATACTCCATCCTAGAACTAGTACTTGAAAGTGAAACGAGTCAGTTAACAGATCTCTCTGCGGGTCAGCATTTCAGAACGATAGCGCAGTTATTAGACATTTTGATAGGACTAATCAAAATAGGACATACATGGTAAAAGGTAGGGAATTGAAAAATGCAGTAGAACAGAGTGATCTAGGAATAATGGTGCATTGTTCCCTGAAGGTGGAATCTCATTTGGATAGGGTGGTGAAGAAAGCTTTTCGTATGCTGGCCTTTATAAATCAGAGCATTGAGTATAGGAGATGGAATGTAATGCTAAAATTGTACTAGGCCAAATTCGGAGTATTGTGTACAGTTCTGGTCACCGAATTATAGAAAACATGTCAGCAAAATAGAGAAAGTACAGAGATTTACCAGAATGTTACCAGGGTTTCAGCACCTAAGTTACAGTGAAAGGTTGAACAAGTTATTTCTTTATTCTTTGTGGCGTAGAAGGTTGAGCGGGGACTTGAAAGGAGCATTTAAATTTATGAAGGGGATAGATAGAGCTGACGTGGATAGGCTTTTTCCATTGTGAGTAGGGGAGATTCAACACAAGGACATGAGTTAGGAGTTAAGGGGCAAAAGATTAGGGGGGAGGGGATCATCTTTACTCAGAGAGTGGTAGCTGTGTGGAACGAGCAGGTTCAATATTGTCATTAATAATGGATAGGTATACAGACAGGAAAGGATTGAAGGGTTATGGGCTGAGTGCAGGTCGGTGGGACTCGGTGAGAGTAAGCGTTCGGCACGGACTAGAAGGGCCGAGATGGCCTGTTCTGTGCTGTAATTGTTATCTAGTTGTATGGCTATATGGACTTTTACTAATACCTTACACTGTGATGGGAGCAGACAGTATGGAATGCATTTAATTGATGCTATTAGGTAGGAAATTAGTAGCCGAAGTTGGGGCATGATTGGTTCCTTCTAATGCACAACAGAAATATGTCGATTGTTAATGTTTGGGTTTCAGTATAGGCGATTTCATTGAGGCGAGGAACGGATGGCCCCTAAAGTAACCCTGGTTGGTAAGAGATGAGGAACTCCTCTTCAAGAAGAAGAAATAAATAAACTTAAGGTTTGGGAAGAAAGGATCAGGCAGGGCTATGGAACGACACAATGTAACCAGGAGGAATTTAACAATGGACAGAAGATTTAGAAGGAGACATGAGAAGCCCAAGGATGTGCAAAACAGGAGGACGACGAGATAGAGAGTGGGAGAGATCAGCAATTATAGAGGAAGCATGTGGCTGGAGTGCAAGGAGGCAGTGAAGGTCCTTACTGACCCTTTCCTTCGATATTCACCAGTGAGTGCGACATTGATCAATGTGGATACAGAGAAAAAGGACAGATATGCTGGGACATGCAGAGACGCTGAGAGCTACAAGCGGGAAATTGGGAAAACATGAAAATAAATCTTTCCAAGGAGCTACAAGGTTTGTAATCCAAGTAATGAGAGAAAGCGAGCCAAATCCACCAGCCTCCGGATCCAACACATTATCCTCCGCAACGTCCGCCACCTTCAACAGGACCCCACCACCAAGCACATCTTCCCCTTCCTACCCCTCTCAGCTTTTCTCGGAGATCGTTCCCTCCGTGACTACCTGGTCCACCCGTCCCTCCCCACAGAACTGCCACCCGGCCCTTATCCCTGTAAGCGCAAATGCTACACCTGTCCCCACACTTCCCCCCTTACCACCATTCCGGGCCCCAGACAGTCCTCCCAGGTGAGGCAACACTTCCCTGCGAGTCTGCTGGAGTTGTCTATTACATCCGGTGCTCCCGGTGCGGCCTCCTCTACATCGGCGAGACCGGGTGCAGATTGGGGGACCGCTTCGTCGAGCACCTCCGCTCCGCCCGTGACAATAGACAGGACCTCCCGGTTGCTACCCACTTCAACTCTGCCTCTCATTCCCATCTAGATATGTCCATACATGGCATCCTCAACTGCCATGATGAGGCCAAACTCAGGTTGGAGGTGCAACGCCTCATCTACCGTCTGGGTAGCCTCCAGCCTGGTGGTATTAACATTGAATTCTCCAATTTCCGGTAATTCCCTCCCCTTCCCCCTCCCCCTATCCCAGGTCCCTCTCTGCCTCTATGACCTTTCAACTTTCTGCTCCTTTATCTCTACAGTTCTTTCATGCTTATCCCCTCACACCTTTATCTTTCCTCTGACTGGTTTTACACCTGGCGCCTCTAGGCCCTACACCCTCCCCTATCCCTATTACTGTGCTTCGGCCCTCTCTTCCCCCCATTCCTGATGAAGGATCTCGGCCCGAAACGTTGGCTGTTCTTTTCTCACGGATGCTGCCTGACCTGCTGAGTTCTGGAGAAACGTATCCTGGATGGGGATAGTCAGCATGGTTCTGTGAGGTCAGGTCGTCCCTTTACACCAGAATAATTTCCATGAACAAGTGCAAAATAGGCAGATGAAGTCAGAAGAATCGAACTGGGGCATATTAATTGATAAGGTGTTTGACTGGGCACGAATTGGCTAAGCAAGGGAAAGCAGATGAGGCAGTGCATGGAGATGTTCCCCAAGGAAGGTATAATCTTTAGTACACGCTACAACTATATCTAGACTCTGCTATTATAGTGTTTTGAGAGACCGGCATTAATTTAACCATTCTACAGCACTTGTATAATTTATCGAGTTAGGGCTGATGAAGAAAGCAAAATACTGAATCCGGAATGAAACTGAACGCTCACTAAGCTGAATTCTCGTGTTTTTATTACAGGGCAGATGCTACGATTACATTAAAGCAATCTTTTCCCATGGAACCCTGCAACTCAAAACCAGCGTTTCAAAGTCTTCTGCAGCATCCTCTGGTGTTTCCCAAATGAACCAGCTCCGAGAATGCGAATGGCAAATTCACAATTCAAGTATACACGAGTTTGTCTGAATGTCGATTTACCTTTGCACAGCGGGTTTATCTTACCCGGAATAGATACAATCATATCTCGATCATTTTAACCTTGATTTCACACGGCCAGTGTGGAATCCGTGTCTCCCTCTGAAATCAACACCAAAGCAAACAAGCAAAAGTAAACGATCTAAATCAGGGGTGTCAAACTCATTTTAGGTCACGGGCCGGATTGAGCAAAATACAGCTTCATGCGGGCCGGATCAGTCGGACGCGTGCGAACGCAGCTTTCGTTGCCTCCGTTTTTTCAGCCTGCTCTCATGTGTCTCAGTCTCTGCTATAACTACAAAGTGTTTCACTTTACAAATTCCGTTTCTTATGAAGAAGACTGCCGAGCAAGACTACCGAATAAACACTAAAAACCCTGAAAACCTGGTACCTGAATAAACTCAGCATTATCCATACTATACGCCATAGGCTCTTCGATTACTGGGGCCAGCTTTAATAGTAATTAGATATTATCTCGCGGGCCAAAGATAATTCCACCGCGGGCCGGATTTGGCCCGCCGGCCTTGAGTTTGACATATATGATAAATACACAGGGAAGGCAAAACAAAAATCTAAACTCGAACGTTTGTTCCTTCAAAACTGTCGACGGTAACTGGCGTATATAGAATAAACATTTACTACCTGGAGTGAAATTCCTTATCAAATATTATAAAGAACAAATTGAAACCAGATGTGGTTGCTGGCGGCCCCCATACACTCACATCATACAATTACGGAAAAAGAAGCAGTCTCTGATATTCACATGTTCCTGCAAACTTATTTCAACCGACTACAACAGACATTTGCAAACAGTGAGTTCCCATTGTGAAAGAAACGATTAATTCAAACATGTTTTCAATGCAATCCTTGAATCTCACGACTGCCGTCCGTTCATTGACGCACGTATTACCTGTGTTTCTCTTGCAACTGAACTCACAAATGCCCAGTCCTTGTGAAATATTTCACATTCGCAGTGCGTTCACATTTCAAACTATTGCAGAACATGATATATTTTTTTCTTGAACAGCGAACAAATAATCTATGATTAGAATCAACCGTTATTTAATAAATCATTTCGAGTCTAAAGCAAAGGGACGCTGGTAGTTATGTATCGTACGCAAGTTAATATTCAACAGATTAAAATCATGATTTCAGCACGTGACCAAATTTCCAATGACTTAAACGTCTTCTCACCTCCAATCACTGACCAAAGATAGGATTGAGACTGAGTGATTGATTTGTTGCATAGTATCTAGCTTAGAAATGGCCATTACCACTGTTTAAGTAACAGTCATGGACTACACTGGGAACTCTGTCACAAGCACCTCCAATCGGTAATTATTGTCTTTTACGCCTTAGTGATGGAGTGAAGGTGTATTCCTTTAGTGTGATACCTCCATAGGATGATGGAACCAAACGGAATCTGCATTACTTGCATCTTCCGAAACAGCTCTATTTCTATATTTTTCTTCCTTTTCAGGGGTCTTTTGAAGGCTGTGGCCTGAAGTTACAGGCGATAGGAACATATCACTTTATGAAACGGGTGGATACGATAGAGACAGGAAAGTTGTTTCCACTGGTAGATCGGACTAGAACTTAGGGATATAGCATCCCCATTTAGATTTTGGACGGAGATGAGAAGGAACTGTTTTTCCCAGAGAGTGGTGAATCTGCGGAACTCTGTGCCCAATATTGGAGTGCAGGCTACCTCAGTAAATATACTTAAGACAAAGTTGGATAGAGTATTGCATATTAGGGGATTTAAGGGTTATGGAGAAAAGACAGATATGTGGAGATGACACCATGCTAAGATGGGGTAATACATTTTCTCATCATTGACTGTTTATGGTGAGTCAGGGAATCTAGTAGGATACACACAGGCAGATAGCCTTTAAAACTACGTTGAGACAATCAAAGTCATTTGTCGGTAAATACAGATTCTCTGTACCTGACTGATCATTATTGCACGGTGTGATTCAGAATTTACGTTGCTGGGTGGGCTCGAGGATAAATCTTTTCGTTCAGTGGGGGACTCGAGTCGGACCATGTGGGTGAGGTACAAAGCGATCTAGGGCTGGCTAGCATGCGGTTTCTAACAGCATGAATTCGGAAACTCTGCAAGTTCAAAGGACTTGAATTTGAATAATTGGAGTGGATACCTTCAGAAATACGAGTTGGGAAAATTGCCGCAGTATGAGGAGATTGTCAGCCGCCCCGGCTGTGAAGGGAAAACTGCTGGGGATGCTACTATCGATCTACTATCAGAGAGGGGGCAGTAGGGGGAGCAAATCAAATCAGAACATGCATAAACCACACCGTTCTGGGTACAGCAGCTTGAAAACATTGCTAAATATATCGGCACATCCTTGAGAGCCTTTCCAATCAACTAGTCATCAGAGAGCAATACATTACCTCGATGTCTCAGAAGAAAGGAAATTAACTGTAATGTGTTTGTATCCAAATATTCACTCAGCTTCACGAGATATATAACGACGTGATGGGGCCACTTGTTGGTTTGAAGAACGCAGTGCTGATTGTTTTGGGTCCTGAAAAAGGGGACCCGGTAGACGCACTCGTCACATGGCACGAGAGATGTGAACGTCAAACTGTATCTGCATCGTTGATGTACTGTGTTCCAAGGTGAGTTTAGACCAGCATTAGAGCCGGACCATTTCAGAACAGAACCCTCAAATAGATCGTTGAAGACAGTTGCGTCTCACAGTACCGATGAAAATAAAACGACACTGGAACCCACAAATACTGCATGGGTGCTGAGGAAAATGGGAAGAGCGTGTGAAAAGGAGATACAAAGACCAATAAAACTCTCTAATAGGAAGGTGATGTCTATTAAATATCCGTCTGTCTGGAGAAATGAGGGAAGAGGAACTCCCTGGCACACAATCAAAGGACAACTAAGGACAGAGGAAAAGGAACAAAGTTAGGAATAGGGATAACTAAAGGTGGGGTAATTAAATCCAGCAACAATGGTCAAGGGGGGCACCTTAAGAAAGAATGCCCGAACCTGAGACGTGAAAGAGCAGAGCAAAGCGGTTTACCCTTGAAAGGGTCAGCAAGACCGACATTACAAAATAATATTGTTGACACACGACCATCCAGGATCAATAACGGTATCAGACCACACTTATAAGGGTGTGTGACAAAAATTAGGATGAAACCGGATGACCTCTGGTAAGTGGAAGGTTTAGGCCACCCTGTTACCTTGTCATGGACACTGCCAGATCTCGAAAATACCGTCAACACCACTAATGTAAAAAAAAGCAAACAGCTTGGAAGATGCAATGTAATATTATCTCACGTGGATTCATGGGACATACTGTATGAGTGTACCATTGAAAGTTAGAATAGGAGACATAGTGTTGAAGCATTCAATAGTTTACGTGAAGTTATAAAGGTAGCAGGAACATATAGTAGGAGGTGATTATATGGTCAAATCCGGATTTGTTTTGAGTCAGTTAATTGTATGATGTGGAAGATGCAACTAGCATGAATACATACACAACATCTAGATCGCAGTAGGAGAATATGAGGATAGAATATGCACAATGGTTGAAATGTGGATCAAACCGGATTAGATGAGCAATGAACAGAAGGTGCAGCAAATTCGTGCATAGAACTCAGACAAATTTCCAACGCACTAGCATGACTGCGGAAAGGTGGCTGGCAGCTTGTGCTTTCAAGGTCCAGACCCCAAAGAAGAAATATGTGTTTCCCAAAGAAAAATAGAGAAAAATGTCGGTAAGGTAATAGAGAGGCTGCTACAACAAGGAGTACTGAGGTCAGTAGCCTCCACTGATACCTCAGCCAAATGGCCAGTGAAGTAACCCGATGGTAGCTGCAAGTTCACAATAGACTCTCAACAGCTTGGAATCGGTTATGAAACTGCTTGTTCCCCGAGAACGGAAAGGGCCTTGGTACCTTCCGGGGCTGGCAGGCTGCTGCAAAGATCACATTGAAAGATTTTCCAGTAAGACAACATCTTTAATGGAATGAGCCATTCTCATTGGAAGTGGCGACAACATTTACCCCGCTCTCAGCAGTGCAGTTACAGGCGACGCATGGGAAGTTAAGAACAGTTGTGTATGCATCACGCATGTGCTCAGCAGTTGAACAGGGCGATATTGCTTATGAAAACCATTTGCTAGCGGTTGTCTGGGCGGTACAATATTTCGTCTACATAGTTGGATTTAATCCACTTACAGTTCTTACAGAACACATGCCCATAAAATTACCGTTAGATAGAAGGATTCACAATGGTCGAGTAAGCCAAAAAAGAGTCATTAGATGGACATTGTAGTTGAAAGGAAAAAAATATTAGTTGTAAAGAGTATAAACACAACGCTAATGTTAGCTGATAACCTGCTGCACCAAGGAAGTGAAAATATGCTTCAGGTTATGATAGCAAATGGTCTCAAGGGTCTGTCTTTTTATCAAAAGCAAAGAAAAAGAGAAAGACAGGGTGAAGGATCAGATAAAGTAATGAATGAGAACAAAGGCACGTATTGTTTGTACATGGTTCCTCATCAGTACAGGCTGGTGAGAGGTGAACTGGGTGAGGCACATATATAGATGATGAACATGGCCTGGAAATGTATACTATACATTAAAGTTACCGAAACCCATGAGAGCACAGCACCAAAAATTGGCAGCTGCCGCATACCTGGTTAGAGAGCCAGAGAGTTTTCGCCAGACTCAGACATAGAATATGATGGAATGTAGATTGCAACTGCCTTACAGAATATTTGCCTCTGGTCGGAAGCTCCTAGCATCCACTCTTCTATTAAAATAAATATTTAAGGAGGCAAAGGGAAAATATGGATTCATAAAGGGAAATAGAAAGGTTGACGAATTGGTGATGAAATATGCTTTATTTTGGCAGGAATGGCATCCACATATTGGGGAGATTGGGAGGCAGAAGGAACAACAGATTACGATTATGGATTGAATCAATGCGCGGAAGAAATATATATATACATACATACATACATGCACACACACTACGATAGCAGGATAGTAGGAGACCAGGGTCTAAAATGTACGATGAGCACAAGAGACTATCTGTCAAAGATGGAGTTGTCCTTCATGAATAAAAGCTTCTGGTTCCAGAGGAAGGAAGAAACCAGCTGACCCATTGGTACCATTATACATGGGGCACCAGGGATGCAAACGCCCCCCAGAAAAGATCCAGGAAGTGTGCTGGTGGCCGAAGAAGAAGGATGATGTTGATATTTTGTGAAAAATTTGCTTGATTTGTGCACTGTATAATCCTCATTGAAATGTAAGGAAGAGAGGCCTTCAACACACCTGACCGGTAGAAGGGTCTTGGTCTACTTTACAAATAGATTAAATTATTCTATTAGCGCCCACCCCAGGATGGTACAGATATGCCCTGGTAATAATAGATAGCTTTATGGTTTGGGTGGATAAATATTCACTTACGGGGTCTAGCCCGGAGTATCGAAACGGATTAAGGCACACAAGCATTCTCAGCTATGACAGACACAGCAATGTCCATTACAAAAATCTTTTCGGAAAGGATATTCACTTGCTGGGGGCAACCCCGTAAACCCAAAACACACATTTCACGGCCCAGATAATGGAAGATGTCATGGCATTTTTAGCGATCATACAGTTATTTCATAAACCCGGAGACTGCAATCAAGAGGACGTGTGTGGAAAGGTTGAATCGAACACAGAAAAACTATGATTTAAAAATGGTGCAACAGCATGGGACATCATTAAGCTTTTATGATAGTATGGAATACATTAGCATTTTCAACAGGTTACTCCCCTTATAAAATTATTACTGGATGGGACATGGAAGGTTTACAGGAGATGTTTGGATGAAAGTTGTTGGAACACGAAATCAATGGGATTTTGTCAGAAATGAGGGTACATCAATGGTACATTCCATGAAAGAGGACAGTTATGTGGCAGCCCACCAAAAAGGGAAGACCAAACAACAGAGTAAAATCTACTTTGACTCAGAGGTCAGTCTGGTTTCGGAATTGCTAAGGACAAACGGTGATGATTAGAATACTCTGACCTTCATTATTAAATCGAAGCTTTTGCGGGCCTGGTTGAAATTATAGGCAAACCAAGTCCAGCAGTGTATAAACTATTGACCTCCACAGATAAAACGTGGGTGGTACCATATTAACCAGCTGAAATTTTTGGAGGGGAAATAGGAATGTTATCACCATCGATACCGGATGTACATGACTGCTCTGACTTGGGTGATTTGAGAATGGAACAACTGTTCCAACGAGATTGAGTCAGGTCCTATCAATGGGGTGATTTTCAGTTCACTCATCCTGAGAAAAAGGGCAGTTTTGTTAAAAAAACTCAAAAGGAAATGAAAATATCCGAGTGCTTGTGCTCCTTCTCTTTTCCGAAACAGATTTGGGTGAGGGACAATGGACGTCTTGAGTCCAAAGACTTGTGAGAGTCCGGATTAGGCGGTTTGGAAAAATAAATATGGACTTAAATTAATTTGAGATTTTCACTGGAAATAAGATCAGAGCACCCCCCAGCCCCGCTTGTGTTACAGATTTCATTCAACGTGAAGAGAATATTGTATTTCGTTACGATGACTGAGACGGAGTAAGTTTGTTCCAGAGCCACTACGGCGGACCACTGTGTCAACAGTGATATCACTGCTTAGAAAACACTCAGTGAAAGACAAAAAATATTAAGTATTTTCTCAACGGGCAAGGGTGATACGATCTGACAAAGGAGAAGTAGAGGACTGAAATTTATATTATGCACAGTAATGAGGGAGAACTTCCAGATCCAATACACTGATCCAGATGAATATCTGTGTCAATATCTTGTTACTCAATCCCTCACTTAACTGCAGCCTGGACATTTGTTGTGTAGGAGGCAAGGGAGATAATCCATCACTGGACGGAACACACTGAACGAATTAACACACACGCTGATAAGGCAAATGAAATATTCCGATACCAGGCTTTTAGAGTAAGTTTTGTAATTGGGGGCAAAAGTACAAATATATCCGTGGATAAGAATAGTAACACATGATGCTGTAATTAGAATTTAATGCAGCCTCATAATTGATTGTTCAGTGTATATCAACCATGCAGATGGAAGGCAGAACTGATGGAAACAAGTCAAGGACAATTCTTTCATGAAATAGCAAAGAATGCGGACAGTATAAATTCCGCAAATTTAGTTAGTGAACGTTAATATTTTATATAGAATTTAATTGTTCAATAGGTTTCCATAGTATTCCTCTGGGCAGGCAACTGAATGAGTGGGGAATAATGATTCCAAGATATTAGTCTTTGGGTGAAGAGGAGGCAGATGTTGGCCAGAAGAAACTGCAGTCTAATTAAGGACAGGGGAAGCCAGCAGGTTGTCTTTGTTTTCCACGTTCTGGTGGTCTCTGTACTGACACTTGCTTTGCGATAATGGAAATAGAAGGTTCATGGATGAGTAACTACATTCTCTGTAAACTGCAAGACTAACAAAATAAGCAAACTGTAATCTCGTTAGACAGTCTGGTGTCGTCTTTTAACAGGCCTGGACCAGTCAAAGTTAAAACAAACACAAGTAAACAAGGCAGGGGTAGGCAGAACCATGATATTATGTTGGCTGTATTCCTGGACAATTACTAGTGAGAAGCTGACCCAGTAGCTCAGGTGACGTAGAGCAAATGGGATGGAGATCCAACAGTTCAAATTATGAGAAACACTATAAGAGCGAGGATTTTCAAATATGCCGGGTCGGTAACACTTCAGCAACGAGAGACCGACATCGCAGTTTAGGAGGAGCACACGGATACGTGGAGTTCGGGAGTGCGAGGAATGTCAAGCCAGCGTAGAGCGCATTTCCCTGTAGGGAAAACTACTGGGGACTCGGTCCAATCCCTTTATAAACTCACTCGTCACCACTTCCAACATCGAAAGCCCATTTATTGTGGCTCTCTGCCTTTAACCTGCGGATTACTTTGGAGTCCACAGAAGTACATTGACCGCAATCCCAAGTGCTTATCAGAAAAATTCTTACATTACACCTACACCACATTCTTCATTTTCCAATTTTCCATCTGTTTATCCTTTTCCCAACCCACGCAGACTCTGCCAACGCTATTGTTGCTGTCCATCCAGCACCGTGGGTGGGGATGTGGGTTCTGGGTCTGTGTGTCCCTGCCTGCAGGACGCTGATTACAGAGTACAATGGAAAGATTGACTGTCTGTGGATCACTTTAACAGTTCTATTGGAAACGTGTGTTAGAATTTTGGGCTTATTGTGGGACTGAATATCTCTGCAGTCTGAGACTGTGGAACTGATGAGCTGCCGGTCTGTCGGTGCTCTGTAACGCATCATATGTTTGAGAGAGGTGCGGTTGTCCCGTATCTTGTCCCTGGACTGAAGGTAATATCGGATTCGAATGAAGTCTTTCCCTGTGGGTAGGAGAAGGAAACTGACTCAGTGAAGGAGAGCTAAAAGTCAGACGGCTGTGTGGAGCGGACTGTGCAGACAGTGCCCATATCAATCTCTCTCTCTCTCTCTCTCTCTCTCTCTCTCTCTCTCTCTCTCTCTCTCTCTCTCTCTCTCTCTCTCTCTCTCTCTCTCTCTCTCTCTCTCTCTCTCTCTCTCTCTCTCTCTCTCTCTCTCTCTCTCTCTCTCTCTCTCTCTCTCTCTCTCCCTCTCTCTCTCTCTCCCTCTCCCTCTCTGTCCCTCCCTCCAGTAAGTCGGCGATCTCTCATCGGTACGAGTACCATAATAATCACCGAATATGTTCTGCACATTCTTAGATTGCTGACGAAAATGAGAAGAAACTAATGACACTGAATGGAGAAATTACAAGGAAATAACCATGGACTGATAGATTATTACAACAGAGAAATGTTTTTTTTCCGCCCATCCAGATCATCCCTCTGTGATCTTGCGCCTTGTCCCACTTAGCGGCACTGTCCATCTCTCATTCTCGTACCTACACAATCTTCACTGAAATGATACAATTGAATCTGCAACCACCACATACGCTCACAGTTCCTTCCACACACGCTCGACCCTCCCAGTGAATAGGATTTACCACATATCCCTATTGCATATTTCACCTTTCACCCAAACTTATGAATTCCTGTTGTAGATTCACTCAGAGGATGCAGAAAACCTCCGGGCATTCTCCCAGTCTGTATGTGACGCTCACAATTTTATTTACTCCTCTACGACCATCATTAATCTTCCTAAGTTCAATGGAATAAATTCTTAACATATTCAACCTAACCTTCTAACTCTTGTCCTCAGTCCCTGAACTCCACCTTTCAATTTATCGCTGCACACTTTCAAGCTTATTGACATTTCAAAACTCTAGGCAGTGGATCGGAACAAACCTGAATGTTCTATCTACAAACTCGCCAACGTGCTTTACAGCTACAACATAACGTCTCAACTCCTGTGCTTAGTGATCTGATTGTGAAAGCCTCTGTGATTCGAGCTCAATACGAGACGATCTGCCCGTGACGCCGCTCTCCTAGAATTATCTCTCTGTGGCCCCGCGTCTCTTTTTAAATACTGCCCACTAAATTCCTCCTATTCAATATCTGCTTCTTAACCTGGTGTATCTTTCCTCACAGACCACCCCATACATGCGTGTATTAAATTCCATCTGCCATTTTTCAACCCATTTGTCAGCCAGTCAATGTCAAGCTGCAAGCTTGGATAGAGTTCCTGCCTGTACAAACGTTCCCAATCTCGGGTTCATTATCAATTCTACTGATTGTGTTTTCCACATCGTCATGAAAATCATTAAAATACATGATAATTATCAAAGGACCCAGCATGAATCCTGCAGAACCCTTGTTACAGTCAGTCAAACATCCACGATCTGCTAATCCAGAAACGAACATTCAGCAATCTGTCCAAAATCCGCAGTTAACGTCGTATGGGCGCGTAACCTTTTATTATCAAAGGACCACGGAATATTGTTGTCCATCTCTTTTATATGCTTAGAAGTAAGTACATGTAGCGTGATTTTATATTGACACATGTCATCAGTTGTTATTTGTGCCTTTCGAAATGGCCAGAACATGTGAAGGAAATAAATGATGCTATCTCCCCGTTCAATAAGGTGTACTCCATTTCACCTGCCGAGCTAAAGTCCTGTCCCCAGTGTCACAGGTGGATGTGCTCGGTTGAATGTGAGAAAATAAATTTGTTTGAATTTTGATTGTCGATGTTAATTGCTTAAGATGGTAGCCTATGTTAGAAACAAAACTGATCTGAGAATGTTCTACTTCTGAAGCTGAAGCCACGTGTCTTGGAAATCAAATAGGCAATGCTCATATTATATTTTGTTATAACTTGGAACATCCCTTGAGAAGACAAATTCATGACTCAGTGACAGTGTGAGAAAAAAAAAACAGTTAATGTCAGTGTCTGTGTGGCTGGTCGTCCCTGATGTGACTGACATGGTAACAACACTAATTGCCTCAGTGGAATTGCTCTCAATTGCTTATAAATGTATAAAACCGATCAAAGATCCATAAGAGCAGTTAGCGTACAACTGAATGCTGCTTCTTTCGGAATATGGGATATCCAGCAATTTACTACATCTCGGCCATTTTCCATCCTGTACTTGTAGCGATTGGTGTCCCTGGTAAGATATTGAATCTGGTCGATATATGTCTACCCAACGTCTTGCTTTTGTTCCTCTGCACAGCTCGGACATTCCGCCAACACAAATTCTATCTTCGCCTGATTTTTTTTCTCTCTCTAGAATGGAGGGTTCAAGCATCTGGTAGCTTTGTTTTCATCTTCCATATTTTTTCCATGTATTTTATTCCTGTCAATTACGTTGGTGCCGATATTGGTACAGTATCATAATTTCACCTTGATCGGACTTCTGAATCGACCCTGGTCTATGGTTTTCTAGTTCTAAGTCTTTGTCAATACAGGTACTTCGACTTTACAACAACAATATGACAGCTCTTTCAAATGATCGGCCAGTCTATTTTCGAGACGCAGTTCTGCTCTTCAAAATGTCAGGTAGAGAGAACGTGTGTTTTCTATCTCATCATTTCCACTTTGTTCCCACTACATATGATCCCTTCAGATGTTGTTTCTGGAGCGATTGATCGTTCGCGTGTGTCGTGGAAATCAGACACCGCTCTGAACTGTCGGAAGGTCGCCAGCCCACTGTCTCTCCAGTCCATTATAGTCAACTCGCTGTAGTGCACTGACGGAGCCCACACAGACTGGATTTCTGCTCCCCACTTCCCAAAAAAATGTATACCCTGCATAACATCGAAAAAATATTGGGAATTCAATCAGTTGTAGCTAACGATGTTTCTGTTTTTTTTTCCCCTCCCTCCGAATTTCTGTAGTTAATTTAGCCGCGATTGTGATCCTATCTCGGGGAAAATGCGGACTCTCCAAATGCATCACCCGTTACCTGGTTGGAATGGCAACAGCGGATCTGATGGTGGTTATCGTTGTTGCTTTAGTGCAACACACCAACAGTATCTACATGTATTCCAGATCCCTGCTCATCACTCCTGTTTGCGCTCTGACATTTATCTTTGTTGTTGCAACAATAGACTGTTCTGTTTGGTTTACGGTCAGTTTTACCTTCGATCGTTTCATCGCAATATGTTGTCGAAAACTACAGGAAAGATACTGCACTGAGAGAACAGCAACGGTGGTGATTTTGACGATGGTTTTAGTGATCTTCGGGAAATGTGTTCCCTTGTACTTTGCCATAGAGCCTTACATAATTATTGACAACATACCGTGGCGTTGCGCATTCACACACGAATACGCTACTGCACCCCTGTGGAAAATATACGAAACACTGGATAGCATTTTTAGACCGCTGTTACCGATCGGTTTAATTCTAGTGTTCAATGGGTTAACAGTAAGACATATCATTGCCGCAAATAGAGTTCGCAGAGGGCTTCGGAACAGCAGTGATAATCTGAACGATATCGAGGTGGAAAAACGCAGAAAATCGATGATTATTTTGTTTGCTATTTCAGCTAATTTCATATTATTGTCGATACCTTTTGTAGTTCGTTCCCTGAAATGGCAAGCGCAAAACTATTTTTATCAGGACAAATATTTGAGTTCTCCTGTATATATACTACAGCAATTTGGGTTCATGTTGGAATTACTCAGTGTGTGCACCAATACTTGTATCTATGCACTGGCACTGAATAAATTCAGAAACGAGCTAAAGAATGGAGTGAAGTATGTATTTACATTAAATGGCCATCTGTGCAGATAACGCCCACTCTAATTGCAATTCAGCACAGTCTCAGAATAAAACTGGTTTGACAAATATGTCATAAATTCAAACAATCGTGTGTCTGGTCATCCTTCAATCGCAAAATCCACGGAGGATTGCACACGTCATACAGTTAAGGTAGGCCACTGGGCAATGATTGTTACATCGGTTGATTTACACCGCACTATCGCAGAGTCTTGACAATCACAAGGGCAGGAATGGCTTCTGGACATTTCCCGGTTCAGATGTTTCAAAATGGACAGAGTCGAGCAAAAGATGGTAAAGGGAGTACCATTGAAACAGAGTGACAGCAAAATCATAACACAGCAGCAGAAAGCGAAGAACCCGTGGAGAGTTTGTCTATCTATAGACTGTGAGTATAACTCAGAGCAGAAAGGGAGCAATCAGTAGTTTGGGAGTTTGTTGGACAGACCACAAACCGCACATCCTATCACAAAAAAAGTACTTAGACAGCGAGGAATTGTTCTGGAGATAGATTTTGGACATGTCCCATATGAACACGGTATTGTCGGTGGCAACTTAAACATCACTAAAATTCATTGACATTTCCTCGCGTTAAAAGCTTTGGATATGACGGAATTTATGAGTTGCGTCCTGAAAGGAGTTCTGGCACAATGAGCTGACAGGCGGACCAGAGAACAGACCATCTTGTTTCACGTACTAGAAAATGAAATGGATCAGGTGACAGATCTTTTCGGAGGTCAACTATTCGAGATTTACTATAACCTTACACCGCAATAGAGGCAGATACTATGGAATATATTTAATTGCTGCTGTTGGGTAGGAACTCGGGAGCCGAATTTGAGAAGCGGTGTGCTCCATGAAATGCGCATCAGTTAATTCTTACTGTATTACTTGCAATGGTGTTCAGTATAGGCTTGTCTCATTGAGGCTCGTACCGGAAGGTCGTGTAAAGTAACTCTAGTTGACAAGAGATATAGAACATCTCGTCAAAAAGAAGAAAGAAAGATAATTAAGGTTCAAGAAGAAAGGATAAACCAGGGCCATGGAAAATCACAAGTTAGGCAAGACGGAAATTAAAAATCAAGTTAGAAGGGGACATGAGAAGTCCTTAGAAAGTCGCATTCATGTCCGTGAAAAACAGGTGAGTACCGAGAAAGAGGGTGGGACAGATCAAAGATAAAATAGTAAACATGGGTCTGCAGTGCAAGGAGGCAGTGAAGGACCTTAATGATCTTTTGCTTTACCAGTGAGCGGGACCTTGAAGAATGTAGATACAGCGTAAAAAGGAAGATATACAGGGAGATGCCGACGATAACAATTATGCTTTGTAAACATGTAAAGCATTAAAATAAATCATTCCCAGTTGCTAGAAGGGATATACTTTGGAGAAAGGGAGAAAATATATTGCTGCGCTTTTGGACATGGCATTTCCGTCTTCACTGGCCACGGAAGTAGTACCGGAAGATTGGAGGATAGGAAATTATATTTTTCTTTGTTCAGAAAATTCAGTAGAGGTAATCTTGAAATTTACAGGCCAGTATGTCTTACGTCAGGAATGGGCAAGCTATTGGAAAGGATTCCTGGGGAGGGTATTTATGAGAATCTGTAGAAATGTTTTCTGGTTGGGCATAGGCCGCATGGTTTTGTGAGGTCAGGTCCTCCCTTAAGAGCCTGTTTCAATTGTTTGAAAAAGTGAAAAAAATATACAGCTGAAGTCAGAACAGTCTATAATGGGTATTTTAATGTTGTTAAGTGTTTGACGGGGTTATGCATGGTAGGCACATTCATAGGGTCAGTCGGCATTCCATCTCGGGTAAACTGGTTGCGTGGAATCAGAATTGGCTTACTAACAGAGGCGGATTAGGGTGTAGATGAAGGGAATTTTGCCTAAAGGACAGTGGTGTTCCGCAAGGAAGGTATAAACTTCAGTAGAGTTTACGACAGTTTCTCCATTCTGCTATTACAGTGTTCTGAGAGACAAAGTTTAATTTGACTATCCTGCAACACTTAGATAATTTTTTGAATCATGCAGACCTAGTAAGTAAAATGCTGAATTTCAGAATGGAACTGCACGCTATGTAATCTGAATTCCTGCCTGCATATTACAGGGCAGATGTTACAATAACTTCGATACAATCTTTTCCAATGCAGATCTCAAAGTCAACATTTTAAAGTCTACAGCAAGATCTACTGGTGCTCTCCAAATGAACCAACCTCAGAAAATGCGAAATCGAATTCCCAATTCGAGTACGCATCAATTTGTCCGACAGTCAATTTACTTTTGAACAGTGGGTTTATCGTACCCAGACCAGAAACACTCATATCCTGATCCCTTCAACCATAATTCAACATTACTGGTGTGAGATCTGCATATCCCTCTGAAAGCAATACCAAGCCAAACAAATAAAATAGCACAATATAAGTGTGGATGTAAGGCAGAACAAACATCCAAGTTTGCACGTTTCTACCTTCGAAACTACTGCAGGGAACTGATAGATTCATAAAGGCCCTTGGCCCATCATTCATGGATCTGACATAAATGTACTTGGCTGCTGGTCACTCATCTGCTCTCATTTGGTTAGCACTTCCAGCGGAAACTTTCTTTTAATTCTCAAAAGTAACTTACCGGATTCTTTAGTTCACTTCCCTCCCTATCACTGTATTTAGGTAAGATTAAGTGTTAAGGATGTAATTCCGCGGCTTTATGAGGTCATGTGTTACGGCCATAGGATATGCTCAGATGGAAACACCGGCTAATCTATTTCCTTTCCTTTGCGGTATCTGGACGGTGTGCTGCTTTCTGGTGATCAGTTATCTATGATCATCCGCGGGCACTGACGTCCCAACATTCTAAAAAAAAAGACGCATATTCTGAAGCTGTAACGATGTACATTTTATACCGCGTTTCATTTTCCTGCCCTTGTTTCCTTACATTGCGACTTCTCTCTGTTCGTAAACAGGGAAGGGGTGCCGCGACGGTAGAGCTGGGTTGCTTTATGCTGCCAGGGGATGTTTGGAAGTAAGCTGCCCATCATCGTCATAACCATACGGAGATGCGTTATCACTTCCGTGGTTAAGGCCTCTCTTATTTCAGATCCAAAAGCAAATGCCATTTTTCTCTGAAAGAGCAAGTTGATTCTACTGCTTTTCTGTCTGCTTTACATACTTTCTCATGTGATCTCCAGTCTTTTTTTCCTGATAATAATTCGGAATTACAGTCAAATGTGTTTACATCAGTGCAGAAATTCCCCAATCCTTCCACTTCGACACAAGCTAATGCGCTGATTATCACTCAGTCTTTTTTAGTTCGTTTAATGAAATTAATTCACATGCATAATTTCTACGCTCCTCGCATCCATCATTCTCGTAAATATTTTGCCTTCGATTTAAGGTGAACATTTTCTCTTCAAGACGGATCATCACATCATCCAACGCTTGAATGCTTCTTCTAATCAGCCCCATTCTACTTCAGCTTACTGGCGACATTAACTACCCCTCTACTCTGGCTTTGTTTAAATTCCACACGACATACCTACCCGTGATTAATCATCCAAATCTTTATCACAGTATTATAATTTTCCTTTATACTTCCATGACAGCATACTTTCCAAACTGAGAACAATTCAACATTTCCTACGTCTCCATCAGACTGTTAAAAAAAAGTTCTGAGTGCGATGTGATAGTTATGGATGACTTCAAATTCTCAAATACTCGTATTAAGAGGGAGAACCAGTGACGAATGTATCAGAGGAAAATTAATTCATTGACAGATTGATAAATTGTTTTCTGACCAGTTATGTTAATGCACCAACAAGAAGGAAGTCCTGTCTAGATTTGATATACTGTATCAATTAGGATAGAATTTTGAGTACGGAGGTTGTTGATCCTTTAGGAACAAGTAATCACAACATTGCTAGTTTCGAAGTTTTCAGGTACAGTATATCAATAAAAATCAAAGCCAGTAAATTGAATTTCAGAAAAGTAAAGCTAGTGCATTAGAAGGCAAACTAGGAGTTCAATCAGTTGAGCTACAATGAGGCTGATTTAAAGACGGAATAGACGCAATTCAGGAGCCTTTTATACCCAAGGTCGGGAGAAATACTATAAGCCACAGATCAAAGTCCAAAGCAAACTTTATTATCAGAATACTTGCATGTCTCCACCTACACCCTGAGATTGTTTTTTTTTCTGTGTACATACTTAGCAAATCTATAGAAGAATACATGATGAAAAGACATACATAAAATATTGAAGAAGAGACAGAATTATAAGGAATACGGAAATAATAGTAATGATCTGAACCGTTGAACATATGAAAAATATGAGACCTTTTGCCAAGAGGGGCTTTTGGATGGCTAAATGTTAGGTTGAGAACGATATTCCTGATATTCTAATATCGACTCCAACAGATTTTTCCAATGATTCAGCAATAAACGAAAAAGTCAAGGGTAAAGATTTGTGTATTAGAATAATAATGATGTGTGTAATTCCCTGGACGGCTATTTTGTTACCACAAAAATAGCATTTAATTATTGCACCTTTAGCTCTCCCTGTTTCTCTGCTCTGCATTGCGCCTTGATAGTGTGGCAGGGAGCTCCCGTATTCTCATTTCTCCAGACAAACTGATATTTAATAATCACCATCTTCCCATTAGAAAGCTGTGTTGTTCTTAATAATTACTGAGTTATTTTGATGGGAGCTTTAATTTCCCAGATATCGATTGACATCTCCCTAGAGCAATAGGTTTAGATAGGGTGGAGATAGCTATCATAATTCTAGGGACTTTACAACAGCATATTGGAGAGAGTTAGTAACAGACAAATTAGAAAAGCGTTTCGTTAGAGTAAGCGGAATTATGAGGCTATCAGGAACGATATTGGAAGCTTAAATTGGAAACAGATGTTCTCAGTGAAAAGTATGGAAGAAATGTGACAAGTATTCAGGGGATGTTTATGTAGAGCTCTGTATAGGTAGGTTCCAATTAGACAGGGAAGTTATGGAGGGTACAGCAAACGTGGTGTACAAAGGCTGTAATAAATCTGGTCAAGAAGAAGAGAAAACCTAACAAAAGGTTGAGAGCTAAGCAATGCTAGAGATTTAGAAGATTAAAAGGCTAACAGAAAGGAGCTTAACAAGGAAATTAGGAGAGCCAGAAGGGGGCATGAGAAGATCTCGGCGGGCGGCATTAAGGAAATCCCCAAGGCATTCTACAAGTATGTGAAGAGCAGGAGAATAAGACGTGAAGGAATAGGACCTAAAACATGTGACAGAGGAAAAATGTGTATGGAACCGGAGGAAATAGTAGCGGTAATTAATGAATATTTTGCTTCAGTATTCACTATGGAAAATGATCTAGGCGATAGTATTCATGGGTTGCAGCAGACTGAAAAGCTGGAGCATATAGATATTAAGAAAGAGGATGTGCTGGAGGTTTGGCAAAGCATCAAGTTGGATAAATCGTCGGGATGAATGAGATCTACCCCAGGCTACAGTGGGAGGCGAGGAAGGAGACTACTGAGCCTCTGGCAATGATCTTTGCATCATCAGTGGGGACGGGAGAGGTTCCAGAAGATTGGAGGTTGCGGATGTTGTTCCTTTATTCAAGAAAGGGAGTAGAGATTGTGTTGCCTTTAAGGCATTTGTTTAGTTTATTATAATTTCGTTTTAGTAATTCGTTTGTAATTATTTTTAGTTAAAGTTAAGGTTGTTTAAAGTAAATTCGTTTTCTGTGAAATATTGTGGCATGCGATGACGTCACACCCGGTTTCGCCGCGTCCTGTGGGAAAATACCGGTTTGGAGAAACGGGAAGGAGGCGGTTGTGTGTGCAGGATTAGCGCGAGAAAAGTTTTCTTTCTACGCACTAGAAACATCAGAGAAGCAATGCCGTAAGTTCATAAGATAATCGATATGTTGAATTAAAAATGGTAACGCTGATTCTGTTAAAAATAATGACGGTTGATAAAGTTTATGTTTTTTGTTATTTAAAGAGTTGCAGATAGCTTGTGTTGAAGTGTGTTTAAAGCCAGTCGAAGGCGTAGGTAGATTCTGACTGCATGTTGCACTTTAATGTAATATAGTTGTTGTAGTTTTACTTTTGCAAGTATTTATAATGTAAATGTGATGCCAAGAAGGAAACAAATTGTATATATTTTGTATTGTTTTATCAAGAGTTTTCACCATACGTTAATGTGGAAGAGTGAACAGTAAACGGTTAATCTTACTGGCACCGCCTCATTGATTGGTTTATGCTTTGTGTTTAGTTCAGAGTTCTTTTACACCTGTGCGAGAACATTACAGTGAAAAGGCGGCATCAGCAGGTGTTTCAAGTGCTACGATGGCATCGCGATCCAGCATCAAGTCGTTGACATCCAGAGCCAGGAGCAGTAGGGCATCAACAAATAAGACTACGCATGCAAGAGCTAAAGCAGAAGCCGCTAAGGTCAGAACGTTGTATGCTGAACAGGAAGCAAAATTGAAAAAAGGATGCGGCTGCCAGAGAAGCCGAAAACCAAATGGAAAAGTCTGCCAGAGAAGCCGAAATGCAAAAGGAAAAGGCTGCCAGAGAAGCCGAAATGCAAAAGGATGCGGCAGGCAGAGAAGCCGAAATTCAAAAGGAAGCAGCTGCCAGAGAAGCCGAAATCCAAAAGGAAGCGGCTGCCAGAGAAGCTGAAAACCAGTTGGAAAAGGTAAGGATAGAGTCAGAGTTAGAAGTGCTGACGCTACACCGAGAAGCAGAAGCTGCCAGGGTGGAAGCAGAAATAATAGAAAATGCTGAAGAAATGCATGTTCTGGATGACGTCAAATCTACTTCAGAAAGGACCAGATTGGAACGCTCAAGCGACTACTTCCGATCTCAAATGGACTTGAAAATTTGTTCTTTCTCTCCATGTTTACATGCTAACGTCCCACCTTATGAGGAGTCACAGAGAGGCCCAATTGCATCACGTACATTCGAGGAAGACAATTTACCCTTGCAACTCCGCGACGAATTCAAGAATGAAAGGGCTAATGACAAATACTTCTCGACACCAAACTTACCAGATTTGGCGAGAGGAGAGGCAAAGGCTGAATTCAGAACAGCAAATCCCATAACAAATGTACACCCTCAGTCTTATACCCGCCAACATATTCCCCCAGCCAGCATGTCACTTGCAGTTGAAACCATGGCACAGTATTTAGCACGACGAGATCTCCTCACTTCAGGACTATACCAGTTTGACGATAAGCCTGAAAATTACCGTGCATGGTACTCCTCATTCGCAAATGCTATCCACGGAGTCCAGCTCGGAGCAACCCAAGAGTTGGATCTTATGACTAAATGGCTGGGGAAAGAATCATGCGATCAGGTGAGACGCATACGTTCAGTGTACATCAACAACCCCAAGCTAGCCTTACGCAAAGCATGGGAGAGACTTCGGGAGTGCTATGCGGCTCCTGAAATTATTAAAACGGCACTATTCCGACGACTGGAAAATTTTCCTAAGGTGTCAACCAAAGACCACACTAAGCTAACAGAGCTCGGAATCTACTCATGGAGATTGAAGGCGCTAAAGAAGATGACTATTTAACTGGCCTGTCATACATAGATACTTCATACGGAATTAAACCAATCGTGGACAAACTTCCATTTGGGCTGCACGAGAGGTGGGTGTCTGTTGGCTCAGAGTATAAGGAAGAGAGCGGTGGTCGATTTCATCCCTTAAGTATTTCACTAGGTTTCTGTGCAAGGAGGCGAAGAAGCGAAACGACCCTAGCTTCATGAGTAAAGGTACCAGTACAATTCACACCGTCAGTTAAATACACATCGAATAATTTTAACATCAATAAACCTGTCTCGGTGCGTAAAACTGAAGTCTCTACAACTAACAATGACCCTAGCAAGAATTGTCCATTGCACAACAAACCTCACCCCTTCAGAAATGCAGAACGTTTAGGACAAAATCCTAAAGCCATCATCCTCTGCTGCTCCCTCCGATGATATGGGAGGTATCACATTAAACAAATATGCATTAACTCCATTACTAAGGCGGTAAATACCATAGATACGGATTGGAGGTCAAATGTGGCAAAGGTCTTAGTACAGTGTCCAAATCTGCTACTTCCACGGTGGTAATGGTGATTATTAAGCACGATACTATACAACAAATCGTCCATTTAGTCTCAATCCTATCTTAGGTCAATGATTGGAGGTGAGAGCACGTTTTAGTCGTTGGAGGTTTGGTGACGTCGTGACGACGTGAATTCAATATGTTGAATATTAACTTATGTCAATACATAACAACCAGCGTCCCTTTGCTTTCGACAGGAAAGGATATCTTAAATGTTGTATGATTCTAACTATGGACTGTTTGTTAACTGTGCAACACTTAAATATATGTCATACTCTGCGACAGTTTAAACTGTGAAACCATTCAGTGTTCAAAATATTGTACAAGGGCAGGATATTTGTGAGTTCAGTTCAACGAGAAACAGAAGTAATATGTGACTGAATCAATGGAAGGTTAGTTGTGTGATTGTTAGAATTGCATTGAAAAGATATGTGAATTAATCCTTCATTCACAATATGATCTCGCTGCCTGCAAATGTCTGCTTCATTGGTTGAAATACATTTGCAGGAACATGCAAATATCAGAGATTGATTATGTTATCCGAAATTGAATGACGTCTTAGCATATGGCGGCTGCAATCCCCCACATCTGGGCTCATTTTGTTCTTTATAATATTTGATAAGGAATTGCACTCTAGGAATTAATGTTTATTCTATATACGTAAATTACCGGCGTCAAATTTGAAGGAAGACACATTCGAGCTCAGATTTCTGTTTCGCTTTGCCTGCGTGTTTAGATTCTGTTCTTTTACTTGTTTGCTCTGGTATTGATTTCAGAGACACGGATTCCACACTGGTATGTGAAATCACTGCTAAAGTGATCGAGATATTGGTTTATCTATTCTGGGTACGATAAACCCACTGTTCAAAGGTAAATTGACATTCAGACCAATTCGTTTATACTAGAACTGGGAAATTGAATTTCGCATTCTAGGAAGCTGGTTCATTTGCGCAGCACCAACGGATATGGTCGAGTACTTTGAACTGCCGATTGTGAGTTGCAGGGTTCCATTGGAAAAGATTGTGTTAGTGTAATCGTAGCATCTGCCCTACAATATCTACACCGGATTTCAATTTAGAGAGCGCGTAGTTTCAGTCCACATCCAGTATTTTGCTTTCATCATCAGCCCTAACTCTGTAAATTATCCAAGTGCTGCAGGATGGTCAAATTAATGTCGGTCTCTCAGTACAGTGCAATAGCAGAGTCTAGATATAGTTGTAAAGTGTACTAAAGATTATCACCTTCCTTGGCGGATCATTTAGTTCCGCTGCGTCATTGACCTTACCTTGGTTAGCCAGATCAGAATCTACGCAGCCAGGTTTCACTAGATCCCAGGCAATCTGACGTCTGAATGCGTTCACTGGAGGGAATTCGATGAAACAACTTAACAATTAATGTACCTCAGATCGACTGTTCTGACTTTATCTGCCTATGTTTTAATTTTTCATGGAATTGATTCTGGCTCATAAGAGACAACGGTCCCCGTCTAAACCATGGTAACTATGCCCAACGAGGATACGTTTCTCCAGATACTCATAAATTCCGTCTCTATGAAACCTTTCCAATAGCTTGCCCACTACTGACCGAAGACTCAGTAGCCGGTAAGTCTGAGGACTACATTACATTTATTGAACAAAGAAATAATACTTGTCATTCTTCAAACTTCCCGCAATACTTCTGTGGTCAGTGATGACACAACTGCCATGTCCAAAAGCGCACCAATATCGTCGCTAGCTCTCTTAATTAACTGCAGTCTATTATCAACCAGGGATAAGGGATATCCCCGCCTCAAGGAAAGAAGCCAATACTGAACCCCAATCTGCTGCTCCATTAACAATCTCCATATTTCTCTTGTTTATCACTTCCCAAATTGGGCTACCAAGTTCCTACCCAATAGTATCGATTAAGTACATTCCATACTATCAGCTCCGATCCCGGTGTAAGGTATTAACATATGTCGAATCTCTATCGTTCTGAAATGCTGACACGCGGAGAGATCTGTTAACTGACCCATTTTACTCTCCATTACTAGATCCAGGGATGGACCGTTCGCTGCTCTGCCTAACCACTTATTGTGCCAGGTCTCCTTCCTGGACACATTTGAGCAATTCTGTCACAGAAAACAAAGGGAGTTTTCATGAATATTAATGAAGTTTAAATTGCCTGTGAAAACAGCCGTGTTAAAATGTCACCTGTCCACAATCTATTTCCCGATCTGTCAATGTTTCTGTCTGTTGTTTTCGTTTTTTCTGATGGGAGCTGTGTACAAAATACTCTCAAATGTGCGTTTGCTCCCTTCCTACTTCTGAGTTCCACTCACAGTCAGTTAAAAGATCATCCCATCATAGAGTCCTCCCTTAATGCAGCTGTGATGCTGTCACACTCTGCTTGTGTTTAAAGGATGTTCCTCTTATTCGCTTGTACCCGACTATCAGCATTTTGAAACATCAGAACCCCGAAAAGTACGGAAGTCATTCCTTCTATTGTGACTGAATTGACTTTATTTCCTCCACATACATGAGGAATAAAAAGCTTTAGGTTACGTCTCTGTCTAAATGTTTAATGTGAAAACCCGGTAAGTTATAATGATTTATAATAAATAGAACAGTCAATGTAACATCGAAAAACTGTGAAATCAGCGTGAGTTAATCATTCTGATGGCCTGGTGGATGACGCTGTCCCGGTGGCTGCTGCTCTGGTTCTTATGCTGCGCTACTGTTTCCCGAATGATGGTCAAGTCTCTGTGACAGTTTAGAAATTATTCACTTTAGGATCACCAGGCACATGATTGTTCGAATTTATGACGTATTTGCCAAATCTAGGTGATTTTTTTAAACAGTTTTATTCTAAAACTCAGCTGAATTGCAATTGGAGTGGCCATTTAACGTAAACACATACTTCCCTCCATTCTTCAGCTCTTTCCTGAATTTCCTCTGTGCCAGTGTATTGATACATGTATTGGTGCACAAACTAAGAGTTTGCAACATGACCCCAATTTGCTGTAGTATATATACCGGGGAACTCAAATATCTGTCCTGGTAAAATAAATTTTCCGTTTGCCATTTTATGGAACGAGCTACACAGGGCTTCCAAAGTAATATGAAATTAGCAGAAATTGCAAACAATAAAATCATCGATTTTCTTCGGTTTTCCACCTCGGTATCTTTCTGTTTATCGCTGCTCTTCCGTAGCCCTCTGCGGACTCTGTTTGCCGCAATTGAAGACAAGAATTAAACCAATGGTGGCAACGGTGTTAAAATGCTATCCAGAAATTCGACTCCTTTCCACGCGGGTAAAGTAGCGTATTCACGTGTGAAGGCGCAACGCCACGGTATGATGTCAATAATGACGTAAGGTTCAATAGCAAAGTAAAACGGGACACATCTCCCGCAGCTCACTATAACCATCGTCATCATAACCACCGTTGCTGTTCTCCCAGTGCAGTAAAGTTCCGCGAGCTTTCGACAACATATTGCGATGAAATAATCAAAGGTAAAATTGACTGTAAACCAAACAGAAGAGTCCCTCGACACAGCAGAAAATACAAGTGTCCGAGCGCATCGAGGAGTGATCAGCAGGGATCTTGAATAAATGAAGATATTGTTGGTCTGTTTCACGAAAGCGAAAACTATAACCACCACCAGATCAGCTGTTGCCATTCCAACCAGGTACGGGTGATGCATTT